>NC_060273.1:4708822-4961058 GCF_021613505.1 Equus quagga
AGGGTGGTGGTGATGAGAATGATGGAGGATGATGGTGGAGGGTGGTGGTGATGAGAATGATGGAGGATGATGGTGGAGGGTGGAGGTGGTGATGACATAATAGCTAAAACTCAAGTGACTGATTTACATGTCTTTAGTCTGCCAAGAGCTTCAAACACATGATGTCATTTAGTCCTTGCAAGGACATTTTCTGATCGCTTCATTTTCCGGCACTCTTTGCATGTTCCTAAATGAGAACACCATGGCGTCCCCTAACTTTCCCAAAGTCAGGCTGCTAGTAAGTGGCAGAGCCAGGCCTGATCTCCAGCTCTGACCGACACTGAAGCTCTGTGGGCAGACTAGTGAGAATGCTGGGGCATGTTTGCTCTGTGGGAGTCTCAGGTCACTGAC
This sequence comes from Equus quagga, assembly GCF_021613505.1. NCBI lineage: Eukaryota > Metazoa > Chordata > Mammalia > Perissodactyla > Equidae > Equus > Equus quagga. The sequence continues at coordinate 4,709,213 of NC_060273.1, forward strand.
AGCCCCACGCTGTCGTCGTCTTCTCTCCCCTCTCTTCTCCCTTGACTGTGCTCAACTCTGTGCTTACGGTGGGGAGCCAGGGGCCACGGGGTAAGCTGAGAGTTGTTAGTTGCTCTTGGAAGGAGGATAGAGGACAACAAATTGTGCATAATCATCCTTAATGTCCAGGGCTTGTCCCCGAGGGCTGGGATCTGAGACGGTGGCCTCAGTCCTGATGCAGCCGGGTGGGCTCAAAGCAGTTCTGAAATGAGACAGATTTGGGTTCAAACCCAACTTTTAGCCCTAACTGGCTATGTGACCTTGTCTCTCCTTGTCTTAGGACTCAATTTCCTTGTCTGTAGAATTGGGATAATGGTGCCCACTCATAGGGCTGTCATGCCGTGTGGTAAGTCCTCACATATTAGCTGGTATTATTGTTGCCATTATTATCGTCTCATGAGCTCGGAGCCACCCAGAGGAAGTGGAACCATCATCCCCTGAGCTCTATTGCATGCCAGGGGCTGGCACAATGACCTCACTTGGCCTCCATGCCGACCCTGCAAGATGAGTAATTTCCCCGTGTAGCAGACGGCTCTCTGAGAGGTCAGGGAGCTATCTCAGGGCCATGCAGCTCGTTAGGAGCCAGGGCTGGGATGTGGTACTCAGTCTGAGCTCCCAAGCCTTCTCCTTCCCCCCCCAGACCCGGGCATTCCAGGCAGCCGCCAGCCTTCTTGGCACCATAAGTGCTGAATCCTGGGACCTCCCACAGCCCAGAGCATCTGGAAGGAGGTCAGACCCAGGCCTGGGCTGTTGTTTCCAAACGCTGTCGATCTGGGTGCTGCCAGCAGGCTGACCGCAGCCAGCGTCTCTGGGATCAAAAGTCCGTGAGCTGCAGCTGCTGGCCTGGTGTGAACTCATCCTCAGCTTCTCCATGTGGCAGAAGCTGGATGGGTCTCAGGAGCTGGATTCCTATGGCCCCTCTGTGATTGCTTAGTACTGCTTGGAGGAGGCAGGGGAAGGGGCCCTCTCTGCCTGTACTGTCTAGCTCAGTTCGGTAGCAATAACAGCTACCGATTAGATTCTGAGCCAGACGCACAACCCCCTGAGGCGGGTGGTATCACCTCCTCCTCTCACAGAACAGGCAAGGGAGGTTAAGTGTTTCATTCAAGGTCACCCAGCCAGCCATGGCTGCCCCACGGCTCCCTGACTCTTAGCCACAGTGCCCCACCCTCTGCGTGCGGGGCCTCAGGGGAGGCAGAGAGGAGGAGAGCCCTGGGAACCCAGCGTTGCTATCCTGAGCCCTCTTGCAGGTGGAATTGCTTTGGGATGCTGACAGCTTTTCAGAAGGGCATCTCCAGCTGCTGCGGTGCTGAGCTGAGGGCCGGGGGTTGCCGGTGTGGACGGGCCTTGCCCTGGCTCCTCTGGCCGCTCCCGCCTGTGAGCTGAGAGCATCTGCAGCTCTGAAACTTCAGGGAGGTCTGGCCACTGGATTCCAGACCAGAGCCGGGAGCCCCAAGTTCATGGGGCTGCCGCGCCACCTGCAGGCTGGTGGTGCAGCTGCCTCAGCCCAGGGAGTTTTTTAAAATTTTTAATCAATTTTCTTTTTAATTGAAGCATAATAGACCAAAAGAAAAGCAACCAATCTCAAGCGCACAGCTTGATGAGTTATCACAGAGTGAATATATCCGGGACAGGGGCACCCCAGACCCACCTTCCCCGGCACCATCTGACTCCTAATTCTGTGGGTTCATTTTGCCTGTTTTGAACTTTGCGTAAATGGAATCGCACAGGGTGCACGCTTCTCTGGCTTCTTTGGCCAGCAAGAAATGCATACGTAACGTTCACCCAACAAGAATGTTTATAGCAGCGCTACTAATAACAGCCACAAATGGTCGACGGAGAGCGGGTAAAAACAGTGCAGCGTATTTATACGATGGAATTCTTAGAGCGATGAAAATAGACTCACAACTGCTCTGCACACGCTCTGATGGAGCCTCACTGAGTTTTGCTCAGCGCGCACACGCCTTTCGGATGTGCCCCGGGAGCTGGACCCAGAGCTGGGCGCCCCTGCATGTTCTCACACTGCCACTGTAGGTCCAGCCAAAGCCAGTCCAGGGGCCCGGCCCCTGTAAACGTCCTGCATCCCAGTCGTTTCTCAAGCCAGCTGCATATTAGGATCACCGATGGAGCTTAAACAACAACAACAACAAAATCAAACAACAATGTTCGTGTCCTGTTCTCAGAGATTCTCATCTAATTGGTCTGGGGTCAGGCCCCGAAACTGGCGTTTTTTAACGCTTCCCTGGTGATTCTGAGGTGAGGCCAGAGTGGGGATTGCACAGTGTGGCCCCTGGACCAGCAGCATCAGCATCCCCTGGGAGCTGGCTGGACTTGCAAATTCCTGGGCTCCATCCCAGAGTCACTGACTCGGGAGCTCTGGGTGTGGAGTCTGGGAATCTGTTTCAAATGAGCCCTCCCTGGGGGGCTGCTGCACTCAGGGGTGCCCCTGCACGACCCCTTCTCTCTGCGGATCCTGAGGGTTTCAGTAAGGATTTACTGGGTGAGGAGAAGTCAAAGGTAATTGTGTTTTCCAGTTCTAATCAGAGCCTTTTATGCCCACTTATTTAATGCCTGTTCACTTAGTACATCCCATTTAGTACTTGCCGGGCCCCATGCTATGTGCTTGGTGCTGGGTGTGACCTCATGGAGTCTGCAGTCTAATGAGGGAAGAGAGACTGTCCCATTAAGAAATAGCTGCAATAAAAGCAAAGTATAGGTGCTAAGAGTGCTTGGCGGAAGTAGGAAGCACCAGGCAGGTTTTCCCTGAAGGATGTAATCTTAGCTGAGACCTGAAGATGAAGAGGATTTAATTGAGTGAAAGGGGAATGAAGAACATTTTAAGCAGAGGGAGTACAGCATGTGCAAAGGTCCTGTGGCCAGAGGGACACACCTATGCCTTTTTTGGCCTACTGGGTGAGCCATTTGGGTGAAGTGACCTTTACCTTCTCCCACTAAACCATCACTCATCAAAGTGAGGTAGGGACTTGGCCCTTTTCTTCTGACCTTCACGCAGTGACCTTTATGAGAGGGGAAATCCAATCTTGATTTTTCTCCATATTCACTGTGGGACCTTGTTCACTTCTTTCAACCCTGGATCAGGGATTGGCAAACGATGGACCAAACTGGGTCAACTGCCTGTTTTTGTAAATAAAGCTTTATTGAAATACAGCCATGCCCATTCGTTTATGTATCGCCTATGGCTGCTTTCATGGTACAACAGCAGAGCTGAGAGGTGTCACGGAGACTGTGTAGCCCTTTACAGAAAAGCCGTGCTGACTCCTGGCCTAGGTGATTCTTGAAATTCAGACCCCCAGGGCCCAGCTTTCACTGTTGCCTGATCTTCATCCTCAAGACAGACATTTTCCTCCCTCTGTCTTTTCTCCTCCTGCAACAAGAACAATCTGCAGCTTAAGGCTTCATGACTGAGAAGTAGAAAGAATTAGCTTTCCCCTGGAAGCACAGAAAACCCTCGCCTCCATCAGCCCAGCAAAACTTTGCAGAATCCCCAGTCCTATTGGCTTTCCCCAGGGCGGGCTGACTGGACGGAATGTTCTCCGTGCACACCCAGGTCGGGCCAATGCAATAAGAGCCGAGAGTAATGACAATACCGATCTGGGGAGATTGATGGACTAGCCCAGGTTTCTCCCCAGTGAGGCCAAGCTGGTGTGGATGCAGCAATCTCTTCGCCTGCTCTGCTCATTAAAGTTTAATGTTTGAAAACTTCTTCGCCTCCCGTCGGAGATCACAAACGCACCGGGGAATCATGCTAGAGACTGATTAAATTTTTCCTTTTTGCACCGGGGTTTGAGGGAAGATGTTTCTGCGATGGTAGCCAACGTCTGAAATGAATCAGCCTGTCTCGTTTGTGGCTGTTCCAAAAGAGACAGTGGAAGAGGAAAGAAAAAAAAATACAGCAAAGAAAATAGAGGGATTTCGGAAGGGCAGAGATAAACAGGCTTCTCGTGGGGCTTTGTGAAGACCCCTGAGTGAGGTGATTTACTTCACGATGGAGCGGGAGATGGGGCCCCATTGCAATGATAATGTGTGCTCTTCTCCTTTCTCCTTGGTTATGTGCCTGGTGTCCTAAGGGAGAGGGTTGAATCCTTGTCAGAGCTCCAAAAGGAAGCCGAGGCTGAGCTCTTAATATGCTTTCTTCCCAAACAATTCTATGCCGTCTGGCTGGTGGACCGTGTCCTTATCGGATAACTTGTTCCCCAAATCCAGACATTTGGATTCCAGTCTTGCCACGAGAAGCTGCCGAGTGTGTGACCTTGAGCAGACACTTGACGTGTGTGTCAAAGGAGAGTTGTTAGACGCTGACTTGCCCATGTCAGGGACAGCTCGAGAGAGCCCAGAGCTAGACGGATCTTTGCTTTCTTTACACATGCACAAAATTTGGCAATGATGAATCACCCTGGGGGTGTTAATGGATCTTGAGAAGGTGCCCAAGATAGGAGTCTGAGAGCCCTGCTTTGGAGGGGATGGGAGAGCGGATGGCAAGTGCTGAGGTCGCTGGAGTGAGGGAAGGCGTGGACAAGAGGTCTTTGCTGTGTGCCCACCTCCCTCCCCTAGGGCGTCTTGGAGGCAGCATTTCCTGGGGCCTGTGGGCCAATGCAGAAGAGCCACATCCACTTGGCAGTCGGTGAGTGTGTCTGGATGGGTCTTACAGGGTTACTGAGTCATAGAAATGTGGTGGAGAAGGGTCAGGATGACAGCTATCCTTGCTGGTGGTCCATTTGGATTTGATACCACCTTGGTCCATTTGGGCTGCCAGAACAAAAATACCATAGACCGGGTGGGTTATGCACAGCACGGATGTATTTCTCACAGGTCTGAAGCCTGGGAAGTCCAAGTTCAAGGCACCGGCAGACTGAGTGTCCGGTGAGGGCCCACTTCCTGATTCATAGGTGGCCGTCTTCTCTCTTTGTCCTCACGCGGTGGAATGAGCGAGGGAGCTCTGCGGGGTCTCGTATATAAGGGCACTAATCCAGTTCATGAGGGCTCTGCTCTCATGAGCTAATCAGCTCCCCAGTGCCCCACCTCCTAAGACCCTCACCTTGGGGGTCAGATTCTAACATGGGAATTTGGGGGAGGACACGAATACTCAGTTCATGGCAGATACCCAAGAGCTTTTGCTCACTCTTGAGGGACCTCAGAGATCAAGATGGTGGATCAAGAAGAGTGAAAGGCCCAGTGGCAAATGGGATCCCAGATTGCCCCCTCTCCATGTCTTGTTCGTTATGCTCCAAACAGACTGCCCGTCTCCTCGCTCTTCCCAGGCGCCTTTGCTCATTCTCCCGGCCCTGTCTTCCCACGGCTGGCGCCTCCTCACCATTCGGTCTGGTCTTCAGTGTCCCCATCTCTGAGGAGCCTCCCCATCCACAGTGGCCTGTTGGTCACCCTGCATTTCAGCACCCTGTTTATTTCCTCCATCTCCCACGCCGCATTCTGTCCTTACCTGATTCCCTAGTTTGTCCTCACACGTCCGTCAGGAGGAACCACATCTGTCTTGTTCCCAGATGCTGACCACAGGACCGGTGCAGAGCAAGGACTCAGTAAATGCCCGGGAGGCAGCGTGGAAGGCTTCTGGGGGCAGTGGTTCCTGCTTTGAGCTCCCTGCACTGCCAGAGAGCTTGGTGGTTATTATATCTCTATTTGCAATCAGCCACTCCATCCCTGGGTTGCGATTTATTTCTAGTTAGAGATCATTTTCAATTAAAAAGCGCATAAACCACAACCAAAGTGCTAATCCATTTCTGCTTAGTGGAAAGACCCAGATCATGGGTTTTATCATTTGCCACCATTGATTTTCCATGAGTAATAATTACATTTTATACACAACATCTGCACTAAGTGATATTTATATCTGCAATTATCTGGAGTAGCTTTTAATGTTGAAATATATATTTTTTTTTCGGGGGAGGGGGATGTCGAATAAATTGAATTTTTTTACTTTTGCCGTCGCTTTTTATCCAGACAATGCTCATTCTCAAATGAAATAATAATTTAGCAATCAGAGCCTGAAATGGTTTTATAAATGAAGTTTGAATTGACATTTCCACCAGCTGGGATGGTAATTTTTCAGCTTTCACCAGGATTGGTGAATTTAGATCCACTCTTGAAATTTACTTTACTATTATTATCTCTGAAGTCCTCTTTTTTTTTTTTTTTTTTTTGTCAGATAAGGCCAGCACTTCTTTCACTGGGCTGGGTGTTGGCCCTGCTGTGAAGTTCTCGGCATCCCTCCCTACGCTTTAGCTTGGCATTCAAGGCCTCTGGTAACTGACACACTTATTATGGATTCAGAAAATGCTTGTTGAGCCTCCCCTACGCGCTGCGTGTTCCGGGTGCTGGGAATTCAATGATGACAGAGACATTTCCTGCTCCCCTCCTGGAATTTTCAATGTCGATGGGGAGACAGATAGTAAAGAAGCAACTTTAGGCAAGAGAGAGTTTACAGATTCTGATCCTTGGCCCTAGGCGACAGTGATGAAATAGAACGTGTGGGGGTGGGGAGGATACTTTGGGTAGGTCAGTTATTGAGAGAGGCATCTCTGAGGAGATGGCATTTGAAATAAGACCTAAAGGACAAGGAGGGACCTGTCAGAGAGAGATGAGGAAAGGAAACTGCTGGAGGAGGGAAAAAAGTGCAAAGGGTGGGAGGTGGGGACAGCTGGCATTTTGAGGAATGGAGAAGAATGCTGGAGTGAGTGAGCATGGGGAAGGGTGGACAGAGGCCAGACCCCAGGGGGCACCGAGAGTCTTGTTACAAGGATTAGATTTTATTCTGAGAGTGGGGGTTGGGGAGATTTGTTTGCTGGTGATAGTGGGTGAGTACTGGTCATTGTTCAATTCTTTTAATTTGTGCTTTTAGAAGGTGACACTGGCTACTGTGAGGATGGAAAAGAGTAGGGGGCAGACGTGGCACCAGGGAGATCATTCAGGAATCTGCGACTGTTGTTCAGGCAAAAGGTGATGGAGCTGGGACCAGGCTGCTGGGAGTGGGGATGGAGAGAGGTGGATGCATCTGAGGATGGACAATCGCATACCCAGCCTGGTGTTCTCTTATTTCCCAGCGGAAACCTTCCGACAGGTGGTCCCAACATACGATGCACTTTGTCCCAACGTGGGATTGTGGTTTCGCCTCTGGACCTCGTGCTCCTCGCTCTCTGCGTTGCCCATCGCTGCCTCCTCACCTGCTGCCATCCCTGTGTTCTTAGGCCTGGCTCCAGAATCTCTGCTCCGTGAAGCCTCTGGCCTCCCGGGTCAGCTGACCTGTCTGTCTCTGAAGTGCTAAGTTAGCGGTTCTCAGTGTTGGTGTGTAAGGGGCTCCCGGGCAGCTCGGTGAAACGCAGCTTCCAGAACCCCATCCTTCAGGGGTTCTGGTTCACTGGGTCTTCACTGAGGCCCAGGGTCTGACTGTCCACGAGCATCCCTGGTGATGCTGATGCTGGCAGCCCGGTCTGGCTCTGTTCTGTCTTCTACCATTTAGTCAGTTTATCTTCTGTTCTAGATCGTAAGCCCTCTGAGGGGAGATCAGGTCTTACTTCATGTTTGTAATCCCCCAGGAGCTGGATCCAATGCTGTGCTTGGAAGAGGTGCTCAAAAATCTCTGTTATTTTGGGTAGAAAATCCTGGAGAAGTGACCAGCCTTGGTCATGTGGCTGGTCAGCCTGTCCTGGCACAGATGGCACCGCCCCTCTGCTGGACGCCGTCTGCCCGGGTCTCAGGTTCTCCTCCCCCTTCTGCTCACTAATACCTATCAATCGTTCGGTCCGGATTTGAAAGTTAGTTCTTCATTGGCTCTTTCACCCCCACTTTACAGATGGACAAACAGAGCCTTGGAGAGACTAGATCCCTTGACCAAGCTCCCACGGTTATAAAGGGCAAGAAGAAGATTTGAACCCAAGATTCTCTGTCTGTAAAATCTACACTCCTGATGGCCACTCACCATTTCATTCCTCCATTCAGCAAATATTTGTTGCATGCCCATGATACGCATCTTCTGCAGTCTCTCTACTCCCTCTCCGCAGATTCTCTCAGGGAGAATACATGGGGTCTACTCTCTCGCGAGGATCAACCCTTCAAATGTCTGTAGGCAGCTCTCAAACTTCCCTCGAGTTCCTTTGGCTCTTGCTGTATGATACGCCATGACTTAGAATTCTCTCTCACCCCCGGACACCTCCCCAGACATCCCCTCCTCCGCCAGGGTCCCTCTGAGCGTGGACCCCACCTTCGGATGCTCCAGATCTGCTCCCATCAGGGCAGAGTGGTCCTGTCAGCGTCAGGACCACTGATGCCGTCCTGACAGTGTAGCTTCCAGTTCCATAAGCTCCTGGGATGGAAACTTCTTCACCACACAGGCTTACTGGTCTCTCTCCAGCCAGCTTCCATCCTGTAGTCGGAAGTTACTGTTCGGGTTGCAATTTTTGCTCCATTTTGCTCCTTATACTCCCCAAATCCCAGAGAAATAGACTGTAAGAACAAGAAACATGTGACTCAGTGAAGGTACGCCCCAGTGGTGTCTCTCAATGACCAGACATCGTAATTTTTTATATATTTTTTTTACAACTGCTTTCAACATTACACGAACCTTATAAAAGAAAACACGATTATCCATTTTCCAGCCAAGCAGGCACCCAAGTTTCTAAAGCAATTAATAGCAGACGAACTAGATGGTCACCCTGCCTGTCAAGTGAAAGGGCTGGAGAGGAGGCAGGGCGAACCCTGGGTTAGGAGAGTTGTCGTCTCGGGAGGGAGAAGGGGCTGGAGTCCAATCCCAGGCTGGCTCTGGCTAAGTTACTTGACTCCTCAGAGTCTCGTTTTCTCGTCTGCAAGATGAAGGCAATGATAGCATCCTCCTCCTAAGTTGCTGAAATATTAAATGAAATAGTGTGTGCCAATCTCTAAACACAGTGCACGGTCATTGGTTGATGCTCAGTGAATGTCAGCCTGAGTGGTACCATTGGGGGAGACAGGCAGCTGAGCAGCAACAGTGCAGCGTCGTCAGTGGGATAAACAAAAGGGGGCTGTGGGCTTAGCTAAACCAGGGGAGAGAATCAAGAGGGGCTTCTCGGAGGAGGGGGTGAATGAGATGGTGCAGAGGGCAGCAGAGGTCGGCAGAGTGACCAGAATGTCCTCAGGGCAAGAAGAGAGGTATGGATGCCCTTCAGCCTCCCGGCGTGGAGAGCTGGTCCTCCCTTCCATCCGATGTGTCCCAGTGGATGGGGCTGCTCCAGGGGAGGGGTGGGGGGCAGCCTCCTGTGTACCCTTCCCCAGCTCGGCCTGAACGCCTGAGGAGGACTCGGAGGTCAGATCTGGGGCTTCGGCCCCTGGCACCCCAATGCTGCCCACAAGCACCCTGCTGTGTTTCTCCAGGTCTGGCTGGAGACCTGCCTTTTGTTGCAGCTGCTGTAGGTGGCAGCAAAGCCCGACAAAGCCCATCTTTTTAGGGCCTCGAGAGGGGCGGAAATGTAATCAGGACCCAGTAGCCTCCAGCCTCTGTTATCTCACAGTGTAGGCTGGGAGCTGAGGGGGTTGGAGCAGGCGGCAACCACATTAGCAGCATCCTCTATTGAGTTACAGCCTTTCCACAGACCTCTGAGGAGACTGTGGCTGCAGGAGCCTGTCCCTGGGAGTCCCGTCCTTATCAGATCGACTTCTGTTGGCTCCAGACTCCCGCTGCCTCGGGGCCCCCGAGAAATAGCCTGAGCAGGAAGACGGGAGCACGGATGCAGAGCTGGAGTAAGACCTTGAGAGACCTGGTCCCGGAAAAGATGGACTCCCCACCACAGGACCTGCTCCGAAATGTGGCAAAGTTCTGTTATGGCCCAGGACAACTGCTTTGGTTATTCTCTTTAGAAGTGTCAAATACACTCATCTCCCCTAGAATATTTTCTCCTTCCCTGGTGCCCCAACTAAGTGTTTAAGCTGCTCATCAGTCGGGGCAATACAGCCTAGTGGTTAAGGGCACGGCTCTTAACTGCCATTTGCTGCTGTGTGACCTTGGGCAAGAGAATTAACCCCTCTGTGCAGCAGTTTCCTCCTCTGTGAAGCACCTCATGCATCTTAGCCCTTATGTTTGTTTTCAAGGGAGGATCCGGCAGGACCGTAGGTTTTGTGGGTGAAGAGTCACACCTATGGGGAGTTGTCCCCCTGCCTTCGTTTTTGTAACAACTATTGGAATATAATTCACATACTATAGAGTTCACCCATTTAAAGTATGGAAGTCCGTGGTTTTAACTGCATCAGTTTTAGAACATTTTTATCACTCACCAAAGAAACATATACCCTTTAGCTATCAAACCCCACTCCCCCATCCTCAATGAAAGTGACTCTGACTGTTATTATTATGCGGATTCACAATAAACTGTATTATAATAGTAATAATCTCTTTTCTGCCTCTATGGATTTGCCTGTTCTGGACTTTTCAGAGAAATGACCTCCTTCCTTCTTCACTGGGGGTAAGCCATCCCCGCTTCCGCCCGTGCTAGCGAGAGAAGCTGGCTTAGCCATCACCCCCGGGGCTGTTGTCTCCCGGCCCCCTCCTCTGGTCCGGAGGGGTGGTGGTGGAGGAAACCTGCCAACCAGCCCTTGTCACTCACAGCACAAGCAGCTTGGCTCTGGATTACTCATTTCAAACTCAATTTGTGGCTCTGCCAAGAGCAGCAGCATCCTCAGAGCGTGTAACTGGATTACTCGCACCCCCGCCCTGGGCCCTGGGAGCCTGGAGCATGCAGCGGGCCACCTCCCAGGACTGACAGCTGCCCAGGGAGGCGGGCCTGCCAGGAGTCTGCAGGGCCTCTGGCTCTGCTCGTAAGTGCCTGCCCAGCCTGGCCCCGGCTCCTGGCTGACAAGGATGCCCCGGGCTTTTGTCTTCAGGCCACTGAGAGACAGTTTCCTGCGGCAGGGCCAGTGGTCCTGACCATTAGGGCCACGAGCTTGGCCAGACTCACTGTCCACATCAGCATGATTGTAAAAACGCCTCCATTCCTTGAGCAGACTCTGGGTGAAGCCCTCCCTGCTTGTGGCTGGCTTTTCTCTTCCTGGCACCCCAGCACCATATCTATCACCTTCAAGAGGGAGGGCCCCGTGCAGCCCCCACCAAACAAGCAGGTGCCGAACACACGAGAGCAAATGCCATCCTCCTTCTTGCGAGCGCTCACTGGATGCAGACCCGGTGGTAGGCATCAGCTCGTGCAACCCTCCCCACAGCTTGACGGTAAAGACCTTTCAGGTGGGGATGCTGAAGCTTACGGGGGCAGAATAACTACCAGGCCACGAGTGGAAGGTTGGAGCCGGGATGAAGCTGGACTTTCTGGCTACAGTGCACACACTGAGCCCCGGCAAAGACAGAAGGAGGCCATTTCTATGAAATGTTCAGACTGGGAAAATCTGCAGAGGCAGAAATTAAATGAGTGGTTGCTGGGGCCTGGGGTGATGGGGCGTTTGGAAAGAGTTAGCTAAAGGTTGGGGGGTTTCTTTTGGGGATGAAGACAGTCTTCTAAAATTGATCGTGGTGATGGTGGCACAACTCTGTGAATGTACTGAAAACCATTGAATCCTGCATTTAAATGGGTGCATTGTATGGTATGTGAATTACAGCTCAATAAAGCGGTTCCAAAAACAGAAGAAATGAGGAATTGATGTTGCAGGCTGCACACACCTCTGGTACCAACCCCCTCCCCTAATTGAAACCTGGAATTTGTCATCTTCACATTTAACCCAAGGGTCATGGGGTTAACCCTGAACCCTAAATGGCAGAAACTGTAGGACCAACACCTCTATTTTCCCTGCTCCGTGCCTGGGGTCTTACTCTACTTATGTTGCCATTCATAGAATCCCAGGGAATGTTCCGTCTTCTATTTCAGATTCTAGGGGTGATCTGTGTGGATGGGCAGAGACCCCGCTGCCCGGGGTCTCGCTTCTGCTGCTCCTCTTGCCCTCACAGTGGCCTAGCTTTTGGGGGAAGTCTACTCACAACCAGACCGGGCACTGTGCTGGGTACCACCTCATCTGCACAGGCTCCCGCATCCCAATTTGCAGGGAGAGTCTGTCTTCTTTTCAGCCCTGAATTACATGACTAAAGACCTTCTTACAGGAAGGGTGAGACGGGAGAAAAACCCATCCCACCCCACTTCTGAAGCCTACAGCTTCTGGAGGCTGCCTGGGGATTCCCTGTGGGGCGTCTGGTGTGTTCTTCCCAGAGTCCAGTTCAGGGGCTCTGCGTGTGTGTTTGGAAGGACTGACATCTCGCTCTGCCAGGATGTGCCTGCCAGCAGACTGAACCACAGCCTCACGTTCCCTGTGCTGGCGACCTCTTTTATCCCCCCTGCCTGCTCTGGCCCTGATCTTGGTTTCCACTTGGGGAAGGAGGGAAGATGTCTGAGCGTCAGGCTGGTTCTGGGAATCCTGGATCCTGAAACCCCACCAGGAATGAGAATGAGGAGCCCTGCCCTGGCCTTGGAGCCCATACAGCCTTCCACGCGCTGGTCTGCAGACCTGGCTTTGAAATCATTAATGGGCCATCTCGCCCAGCATGCTGGGAGCCCTCTGAAGGCAGGGACCCCAAAGCCCTCTTGTCGCCACCTCCTGGTGTCCAGCACAGCACATGCACCAGCAACATGCTTGGGCCACATTTGGACAAATGAGATGCCGGCAGCCGGTGGGCACAGAGGTTTAGGCTGAACGGATGCTCCTCGTGGGTCCTCTGTCCAGTCTCTTCCTGTCTCCATCCTTCTCTGTCCCTTTGGACTCCATCTCTCCTCCTCCCTCCCCTGTCTCCTGGGCCATCCTTTCTTGCTCTCATCCCCGTCATCCAAGTCCAGGTAGGTGAAGCCAGACCAGAGAAAAACCAACTAGGAATGTCCCCAGTGCAAAATGAATATAAATAAGTATGCAAAGGCTTCTGCTCACCCACTGATTACTCACACGCTGCTCTGGAGATGCCGCTGGCCTAGCTCAGCTCCTTGGCTGTTAATGATAAATTAAACTTATTAATCACCCCAGGCAGTGGGGCCAGCCTGAGCGCACGCTGGGAGGGTAGGCTATAGGACGGAGCTGATGCAGCAAGAGAGGAACTGGGGGCGTATGACAGCATCTCTGGGGGGGAGGCAGCCCCTTGATCTCTCGGGTCTCCTCTTTCTTAAAGTGTTCTAAGGTGTACCCCCATCTCATCCTGTTTGATGCGGCTCCTGCATATTTCAGAAGCTGCCCACGTTGGGCAGGGAGCCTAAACTCTTCCAGAACTGGAGATCGTTTTACCATCTTCACACCCTCCACGTACTTCCCCTCTTCCACCTGCGACAGGCTGGCATCCACCCTGCTGCTCTCTGTTCAAGTCTTGACTCAAAAGTCCCCTCTCGGCGACCGCCAGATCTAAAGTCCTACTTCTGTCTCCAGCTCTTTGTTCTCTTCACAGTGGGTCCCTGGAGCTCAGCCGCCTGGGTTTGAATCCCAGCTCTGCTATTTAGCTGTGTGCAACCTCTCTGTGCCTCAGTTTCCCCATCTTTAAAATGGGATCGATAAGTAGCTGCTTCATTGGGTCGTGGAAAGGATGAAGAGCACAGATTCACATCGGCCAGGGCTGAGGTCTCATCTGGAAGCTTGATGGGGCAGAATTCCTTCCTTGTGGCTGTAAGACCAAGAACCTCAATTCTGAGCTGGACGTTGGTCAGAGGCCACCCCGTCCCTTGCTGTGGGAGTCTCCCCCACCCCAGTGTGGCCACTTGCTTCATAAAAGCCAGCAAGTATGAGAGAAAGGCTCCAGCATGGTGGACACTGGTATCTTCATGGACTTTAATCACTGTTGCCATTTCTCTTTGTTAAAGCAATTCACAGGTCCTGCCCACACTCAAGAGGAAGAGATTACCTGGAGCGTGACCCCTAGGAGGTGGGGAGCATGGGGCCACCTCAGAGTCTGTTCACCCCTGTCAGGATGGCAAAAGCTGGGAGCCGGCCACACCTCTGGCATCTGGTGGGATCGTGTTCCTCGTGGACAGGCAGACCCAGAGGCAGTTCCTATGGCAACCAGCAGTCTCGGGGTTCTGCCATGGCCCTCAGGCCATGGGAACTCTGCATCTTCACCCATTCCTCTCAAGCTATCGATGCACTTAAACTCGAGGGTCTTATTGTTAACTGGGCTGATTTCCCTCTCTGTCACACCCTCCTCGGTCATCTTGAGCATAGCTGTGTCTAAAGCCCTAGGGACAGAGCGTGAAGAAGAAGTGGGTTGAGTTCCCACCCTCAGAGTCTTAGAGACCAGTGTGAGACTCAGACATCCAACAACTGCACGTCACCCCCCAGTGTATGATTACCCACTGGGATTTGTGCTTTGATGTCTATGCAGGTGGGGCAGCACAAAGGCTTGGTGTCAGGCCTGGATCTGGGCAGTGAGAGAAGCCAAGCAGGTGGCACTGCAGGTGCAGGGGTCCCGCAGCTCCATGGACCACGGGCACTTCCTGGGAATGGCAAGGAGGCCGGTGGGGCCTTATCTGTTGTCTCCCCTGCAGACCGTGAGGGCAGCGGCCTCAGTCGTTTTTCACGATTGCGTCTCCAGCCCAAGCGCTGTGCCTGGCTCTTAGTTGGCACTCAAGGACTATCTCGATTAAGGGAGAAATGGGAGGGGAGAGTGGAATGAGAGGGGGTGGCTGGGGGCCGAGAGGGCGCAGGCCTTGTTAAGCTGTGTCCCTTATTCAGAGAGCACTGGGGGGCCCTCGGAGGTTCTCCCCCCTCCCCAGGGGAGTAGCACCATTGGAATGCATCTTCAATGGATTGGAGGGAAGAGAATGGTGGGGCTTGGGCCAGGCTGGTGGGAGTTCAGGGCCAGGTGGACACACACGTGGAGAGGAATGGATGGATCCAAGAGATGTGTTTGGAGGTAAAATTGACAGGGCTCGGCAGTGGATGTGTCAGAGGGTGGGAGGTGCCCAGTAGCCTGTGTCATAGGCTGTGTCATAGCCTGGCTGTGTGTCCCCTGATGCAGGAGGTTGTCAGTCATGTAGTTCCTTTGCTTTTAGCGGGTGGCCCCATGGTGTCAGGGCACAAGTACACCCGTGTTCAAAGCTCGGCTCCGCTCTTCCCAGGGTGTGCTGCTAAAACGGCTGATGTCCCGTTGCCTTCCCTGTAGAATGGGTCTAAAACAGCTGCCTGTCAGGACCAGTGTAAAGACCCACGGTAATTGGGCGAGTGAAAGCCCCTAGCACATGGCCTGACACAGAATGGGAGGAGGTTGAATCTACTAGCTGGGTGACCTGGACAGGTCGTTCAACCTCTCTGTGCCTCAGTTTCATCATTGCTAAAATGGGGTCCAATGTTCTGCTCTTGCAGCAGAACAAACCATCCCAGAGCTTGGTGGCTTGGAATGACAGTCCCTTACTCTTGCTTGTGCAGCTGGGACGACTTGGCTTCTTATGGCAGGTCTGCGAGCCAGCAGGACGGCGCGGCTCCCTGAGTCTCTCATCTTTCTGGGGTCAGTGGGATGGGCAGGGCCTGTTGTTCTCCAGGAGTTGGCAGGGCTGCAAGAGGGGAAGCAGAGACACATGGAGCCTCTCGGCCTTGCCTGGGAACCAGCACGTTGTCACTCTGGACCAGGCGCCATTGGCCAAAGCAAGTGACATGGTTAAGTCCAGACTCACAGGACGGGGAAAAACACTCTGCCCAGAGGGGAGCCAGGGGAAAGGCAAGAATGTAGAGGAAGGAGAGGAATTGGGCCTGGCAATCCAATCTACCGATGGTGGTGCCCTCCTCATTGGTGGGTGCGATGGTTAATTTTATATGTCAACTTGGCTGGGCCATTGGGTGCCCATAGTCGGTCAAACATTAATCTGGGTGTTTCTGTGAGGGTGTTTTTGGATGAGATGGACGTTTAAATTGGTGAACTTGAGTAAAGCAGATTGCCCTCCATATGTGGGTGGGCCTCATCCAATCAGTTGAAGGCCTGAGTAGTAAGAGGGAATTCTACAGCTGATGGCCTTCGGACTTCATCTGCAACATTGGCACTTCCTGCCTGGTGGCCTTTGAACCGGAGCATCAGCTCTCCCTGGGTCTCCTGTACTACTGGCCCACCTACAGATGTGGATTTCCCAGCCTTCATAATTGCATGAACCGATTCCTTATAATATGTCTCTGTCTCCCTGTCTGTCTGTCTGCCTCTCTCTCCATATGTGTGTATATCTGTATCTCCCATTGGTTCCATTTCTCTGAAGAACTCTGACTAGGATGGTGGGCAATGAGCTACTACATACAAAGCTCTTAGAATGCAGCCCGGCACATAATAAATGACCGATGTAAACTGGGGCGTCTCAGTGTCAGCACTACTGACACCTTGGGCCAAATAATTCTTTATTGAGAGGGGCTGTGTATCATAGGAAGTTTACCAGCCTGCCTGGCCCCCACCCACTAGATGCCAGTAGCACCCCTCGTCGTGACAACTTGCCAGATGTCCCCTGGGTGAGACCATTGGGGTGAAGGCTAGTTGTCCCTAGTATTGTCTGAATCACTGCGTGTTGTATAGTCTGCATGGCTGTGATTTTTCTTTTGCTGTTTTACTGAAGTCATTGCTGTAAAAGAGGAAGCCTTTTGGAAGGAGAGAGTGTGCCACAGTGAGCTACGAGAAAACAGTGTGGTTTGTTTTCCCAAACTGTCTTCAAAGGAATTAGAAAGCTCCAAAGAGCTCAGCCTAAGCCCTGAGCCCCGAAGGTTTCTTTGGGAGAACAGACAGACAGTTCCTGTCACCAGAAGTGGCAGTGGCTGCATTTTAAACAATGGCACAGCTGGACACAAATGCACTGTCTTAGCTTTGGAGCGCTGGTTTGAGGACGTGTGCAAAGTGAAGAGGGGTGAGGCTTGGTCCCTTTGCTGTTTTCTCGGCAGAGATCCTGAGGGGATGCCTTTATTTTTCTTGCCATATGAAATGTTTTCATTTTGTTCCCTTTCTCTCACATGCACGCAAACACACACGCGCACACACACACACACACACACACACACACACACACCCCATGAACAATTAATAAGCTTGTGAGATAGGTTCCAGTTTTATGCCCATTTTCCTAGATGAAGAATCTGAGGCCCAGAGAGATAACGCAAGTAGCCTGGAGTTGCACAGCTAGTAAGTGATGCAGCCAGGATTTGATGCCATGTTGTTCTGATTCCGGGGTTCAACCTCCTAACCACAAGGTAACGCTTTATCAAGGTAAATCTAACTAAGTCTAAGGTCTCAGAATTTCAGGGTGAGGGAGACCAGAAAATTAAACCGAGTCGTTACTCCCCAACTATGTGGAGTAGATCATGAGTGAAGTGTATAAAGCGCCAGGTATTAAAGTTTATGAGTCTATTAATCCACGGCTTTGGAGGAATTAAAGTTTCATATTGATGATAAACCTTCCCTAATAAAACGTAAGGGAAGCGGGAATAAATCTCCGATTCCAAAGGACCCCGGACACTTAAACAATTGTATGTAAGATGGATGTGTGCACTGGTGTTGGGGTGATGCGTCTTGCCCGGCGGAGGGTACTTTGGCAAAGTGGTTTTCGCTTCCGCTAAGTGGTGGAGATGAAATGATGGATGTGTGCTATTGATTTCATGGGCGTCTGCATGAGGGTGAGCACAGCTGGGTGAGAAGCCCGGGGCAGCTGAAAGCTGCTGAATATGCATCTAGGAGGAGAAGCCGCAAAAGGCACTTCGGGTGCCCAGTTTCATCAAATAGCAAAAAGCTGGCAAATATAGGGCAATCAATTTCCCTCCCTCTCTCTCTCCCTCCTCTCTCTCTCTCTCTCTTTCTTTCCCTCTGTCTCCCTCCTTTCCTTTCTTATTTTTGCCATGTGGAAAAGTGTCACAGTGTGGCTGGGTGAGCTATAGGGTGTTGGTTTAAACACAGTCCTGGATTATAATCCCAGCTTTGTCACGTATTAGCTCTGTGACCTTGGGCAATTTGCTTCATCTCTCGAGGCCTTGGTTTATTTATTTATTTTTTAATGAAACGTTTGTTTTAGATTTGCAGAAAAGTTGCAAAGATAGTACAGCAAGTTTCCGTATACCCTACACCCAGCTTCCCCTATTGCAACTTCTTACATAGTTATGCACATTTGTCTGTTGCAACATCTTACTTCACTGTGTACATTTGTCACAATTAATGTACCAATACTGATATATTGTTATTAACTAAAGTCCACATTTTATTAGGATTTCCTTGGTTTTTACCTCATACTCATTTTCTGTTCCAGGATCCCATCCAGGACACCACATTACATTTACTCATCATGTCACTTTAGGTCCTTTAGACTGTGATGGTTTCTCAGACTTTCCTTGTTTTTAATGACCTTCACAGCTTGAAGAGGACTGGCCAGGTATCTTAGAGATGGTTCGTCAACTGGGATTTGTCTGATGCGTTTCTCATGATCAGATTGAGGTTATGGCTTTGGGGGAGGAGGACCATGGAAGCAAAGTGTCATTCTCATCACGTCCCATCATGGGTACAAGCCATCAACATGACTCATCAGTTCTGGTGTTGACCTTGATCATCCGGCTCAGGAGTGTCTGTCGGGTTTCTCCACCCTCCAGTTCCTCTTTTCCACCCTCCCTCTGTGGCAGCCTGTGGGAGGAAGTCACTGTGCCACCTCGCACCTAACAAGTGGGGGTTGATGATCCCCTTTCTTGATCGGGGGGAAGTGTCTGCGTAAATTATTTTCAGTTCTTCTGTATGGGATTTCTGTCCATTCTCCCATGGGGTTACTTATTTATTCAATCATTTATTAACATCAAGATGGACTCATGGATATTTTACTTTATGCTTTGAGTTAGAATCCAATACTGCATTATTTTGTTGCTCAAATTATCCCAGCTTCGTCTGGGTTTTACTATTTTGGATAGATTTGTAAGGAATAAATGGGATAATCAGGGCTGAGAATACGATGAGGTGAGTGAGTGGTGCAAAATTTAAGGAGGCAGCAAAAAACTCAGTCATCAAGATAAATAATGTATTAATGCAATATTTAACAAAATGAAACAAATTTCATGGTGAACAAGATATCAACATTTTAAATCAGTATTGTATGTACATGGTTTAATCAGGTGCCTAGTATTTAGGACATATTATAGCATTTAATGGATTAACCCTATCAGTTCATATGGATGCGCCAGTATATCAGTGCTTTGAGGGGGCCCCAGTGGCCGGTGCAGAGTGCCCACTTCACTGTCAGCCGTGGGTGGCGGGATCAAGTCCAGGGGATGAATCCAGCCTCCAGGAGGGGCGTGGAGAGGTGGGTTGTCCTCTCAGGGGACCAATATCCTATTGATCCGCTTGTTCACTAACCTCAAATCAACATCTCCTACCTTAGCAAAACGGAGCCTGTTTTAATTGAGATATTGGAAGATGTATTTCCTTAATTTCTGCCTCATGGAAAATCCTTACGCCTGATCAATTTGGGTCAGTTTGAAGCAGTTGCTGCTATAAATGAAATTCAGCTGAGGTTATTCACGTTAAAAGTCAATATCCAATAGTTTGGGGAACGTGGCCGGTTCTGCTGTTGGAAAACTTTGGATAGTGGCTGGACTGGCGGGACCTGCAGGTTCCTGACAAGTGCCATACTGTTTAGCCTTCTAAGATGTCAGGAAATAACTCCTCTCACTCCTCAAGGGGCTTCTCAGACTCAGTGCCGGGCACTTTGGCATGCATTGTCTCACTTAGTCCTCACGACAGACCAATGAGATGTTCCGTTATTGCCAGTTAGTACATGGAGAAACTGAGGCCCAGCATAGTGTCCCTGAGACAGAGAATGACAGAGCCAGGTCTGAGCCCAGGATCTTAATGACCACATCGCCTCCCTCTCAACTATTTCCCAAGGTGGTTGGCGCTAGTTGAGTGCGTGTTCCCACCTCTGTTTGGGGATGGTCAGCGAAGAACACTGATTCAGCATGGCGGGCATTCTGAGTTTGTATCTGGGCCCAATACAGAATTGCTCCCCACAGAAGGAAGTTAAACTTGACGGGAAGTGAACGCGCTGTGAAGTCAGATCGACCTATTTTCCGTCATTTCCAGTCTTCCATTACATTTTGTCTCCCATCGCTTCCCATCTCCCATTACTTCCTGTATTCCATCATTTCTTCTCTTCCATTCCTTCCTTGCTGTTGGCCTTGGATAAGTTACTTGACCTCTCTGAGTCTGGGTTCTTGGAATGTTTAATTAGTGTAATAATACCCATGTTTCAGAGTAACAATTAAATATGATCGTGCATGTGAACTGCCTATTTAGGATGGTGATGATCTTTTTTCACCTCTCATTGTAAGCACTCAATAAATCTCGATTCCTCTCTTGACTTTCCTCCTTTCTGGTTCTTGTCCTCAAAAGTCTCCTGGGCAAGCTGGTGCATACAGAGGTGTGAAAATGATGAAATGGATGTGAAGAGCTATGAAACAAGCTGAAGGCCGTGGAAAAGACACTTTGGTCACCAGGGAGAGAAACCCACTTGGGCTAGCTCAAGTCAAAGGGGTGTGTTGAAAGGAGATGGGTTCATCTCAAAGCATGTCTCCTGGGCCTGGAGCTGGGACCTGGAAGTCATCAGGACCGCACAGCCAGCCTAGGCTCCTTCTCAGAGGCTGTGAGGACTGCCATCGCTGCTTCTTTCTGCCCAGCCACCTCATTATCTCAATGACTGGCTACTCATCCATCCATACCCAGCCCTCGATGGCTTCTCCCAAATGGCGGCCTCTGCTCTGACTCTGAGAGATTTTTTGGCTTGGCTTCCAATAGCTTAGTGGCTCAATCTCTCCATATATTGATTCCGAAATTCAAGAAGATAGAATATGATGGGTCCATATTTGAAGAGTTGTCCAACCCAACTGGTCCAATCAACTGTGAATGACGGTTCTGCCTGTGCCAGGGGTTGGACAGGGTGAATTTTCTAAGAGAGGTGATTGAGGGGGTAATGCCGGGCATCTCCAAAACATCGGACTTTCTACAAACTTATTAAAGGGATGAGGAACAAACCAGATGAGAAATAGATCAAGGACTGTCCTCTCTTTGCTCACTTCCTCTTGGTTCGTATAGTAATTCCTATCCAAGGGCTCATGCTGTTTCAGGCGGCGTCTCTCAAACTTGAGCATTGTCATATGGTGGCCTTGAATGGGAAGACTTTTTCTCATGGAGCCCCAGTGTTGACTTAACTTATTTTATATTAATGTTAAAGTTAAATTAGTATTAATTAAGCAGTAGCAACATAAAACTACCTATAAACGCCTTGTGCTTATTGCTCTTATACAGCCTGTAAAGCTAAAACAAATTTATAAATTAAATGCAAACAAACCTATAAAACCAATAAAACCCAAATTAGCAACATTAATTTGATGCGTTGGATGATGTTCTGTGGCTGAAACCAAATCTCATAAAGTGCACTGAGTCCTGACTGCTGGAGTCTGGTCTCTTTTGAGTTAGATGAGCCTGGGCTGCTGTTTGTCGTGTGGCAACCCCCTTCACCCACCACTTCTTCTCTCGAAAATGACAGTTTTTGACTTTCACTGTTCCCCATCATCATGGATGTGTTCAAGTCACCTCTGCTCTTTCTCCTCAGCTCAAGACAATTCAAGCTGTACTGCTTGGCACCGAAGAGATTGCAAACACTGTCACAAGTGCTCAAGCGTGAGCCAGGACTAAATAACGGAGTCGACCAGGTGACACAGAAAATGCGTGTATTACTTTTGAATAGATTACTTTGATATTAAAATTTAGCATTATAAAAATAAATACATTTCAGAGGAGACTCATAAATCCACAAGGATGCGTCCTTGCTAGAACTCCAGGACAAGCATCGGACTAGTGGCTTCTGGTTCTGCCTCCGTTATTCTCCAGACGTATAATCGTTGTGTGTGGGGAGGTCCTCTTATCTCTTGATTTCCTCACCTATGAAGAGCGGATTCCTACACTAGCTTGCTGTAAGGAACACATAAGACCGAGTATCTGAAATTGCATTGAAAACCACAAATTCAAGGGGTGGTCATTATGAGCTGAACTGTGTCCCCTCCCCGGATTTCATATATCTAAGTCCTAACCCTCCAGTGCATCAGAATGTGAGTGTATTTGAAGATAGGGCCTTTAAAGAGGAATTTAAGGGAAAATGAGGTCGTATGGTTGGGCCCTAATCCCACAGGATTGGTGTCTTTATAAGAAGAGAAGACTAGGATATAGACACACACAGAGGGAAGACCACGTGGAGACCTAGGGAGGAGAAGAAAGCCGTCCACAAGCCAAGGAGAGAGGCTGCAAAGGAGATCAACCCCGATGACACCTTGGTCTCAGACTTGCAGCCTCCAGAACTGTGAGAAGATACATTCCTGCTCCTTAAGCCGCTCAGTCTGTGGTCCTTCGTTGCAGCAGCCCCAGAAAATGAATACAGGGGAAGAATCAGCGAGTATGGCATACTGGCAAATTGGTGAGCAGATCACCTGATCTATGGAGCTAGCATGGCTGTTTTCCATGCCCTGGGGCCAGTTATTTTCTTATTCTGGTTTTACTGTCTGAGATGGGGAGATTGACAGATGCTTTCTGTCACCATTATGGGGTCTGTCTAGGAGGAAGGGGTTGTTCTCATCATATGTCATTGACAAAAAAGGCTATTAACTACCCCAGACTTAGCATCTATTGGTGAGGCAACCTGGGTGGCTTGCTTCCTGACCACTTGGGCACCTACTCATTCTTTAAGACTTCTCTTGAATCTCATCTCGTCTCATCCATTCAACAATTCTTTATTGAGCCCCTTCTCTGAGCCAGGCACTGTAATGAATAAATCTACGGTTATATGGTTATACTGGTAGATATAGCTCCTATCTTTATGGAACTTGGAGTCTATTGGAAGCAGATATTAAAGGGGTAAACTAATGAACATAATTACACAACGTGTGCTGGGCCCTGAAGCAGAAGTAATAGGATGTGATAAAGACATTCGAGGAATGTGGTGAGCTGCATTCCAGGCAGAGGGAACTGCCTGTGTACAAGGAGGTCGGTGTGGCCAGGGAGTAGTGAGTGAGGGGGAGAAGATAGGAAAGGCAGAGTGTGGGCTGATTCACCTCAGATCTTGTAGGCTGGGATAAAGATTTTGGATTTCTTACCCGTTAGAATTTTTTTCACCTGAAAGCAGAAATGTCAACTTGAAATAGTTTAAACAATAATGAGATGAATACTTTCTCATAACAGGCAATCTGGAGGTAGGGCAGTGGGGCTGACTCATTTGCATGGCTAACTCCATCCCTGTCTTCTTAGCCACCCTCCAGACAT
Organism: Equus quagga; assembly: GCF_021613505.1. NCBI lineage: Eukaryota > Metazoa > Chordata > Mammalia > Perissodactyla > Equidae > Equus > Equus quagga. The sequence goes on from NC_060273.1 coordinate 4,732,518, forward strand.
GAATGTTCATGGGATCGAGTTCTGGCCAATGAACTGGAAATGAAACTGCTCTGGCATTTCTGGGAAAGCTTTTGCACTCCTCTCTCCCTTCCTCCTTCTTTCTGCCTGGATTGGGACAAGATGGCTGGAACTACTGCAGCCATCTTGCGACCTTGAGGAAAAAAGGCCATGTGGTAGATTGTGTTCTTGATCACATCTATTTGCTCCCTCTCCTATAAGGATATTATACACCCTAATCTTGCTATGTGGCTTGTAAAACCTCCCTGTGGGAGGAGCGTGCCTCCTCTCTTCATTGCCAGGCTTGGCCATGTGACCGACCAATAGAATATGAGCATATGTGACATTTGACAGTCTCAGCAGATGACTTAAATGCAGTTGAGTGGCTGGACTCAGCCTCTTTGATTGGAATTCCCTCTCAGTAGAATGGGTATTGCCCACGTGGGGTCTGCTCCTTCCATCTGTGTCCTGAAATAAAGTCACATGGGACAGAACCACAGCCAACTGCAGCCTGGAGACCCTTGAGTGAATCATGCATATTGCTATTGAAGGCCGCTGAGATTTTGGGGTCATCTGTCACTTTAGCAGAGCTGATTAATAGAGGCCAAGGGGATACCCTGACCAGCCCCTTATTTCTCAAATTCTTATTTTGTGAGAAAAATAAACCCCTCTCTCTTTAAGCTGCTGTAATTGGGTTTTCCACCCTTGCAGCCAAAAGCAATCCTAGCTGAGGTGAGGAGTCACAGGGTCGGTTGACTGAGGGGCCAGTGAAATCACCAGGGCCCCAAACTCCTTCCATGTCTCCACCTGCCGTGCCTAGTGTGTTCTCAACCGAAGTCCACTCGAGTCTGCAAATCTGTGCCATTATTGCCTCAAGTCCAAGCAATCCATGCAGACTCAAAAACCTCCTCTGGAAAAGAACCCCCGACCATTCCAGCCATGCACATCTGTTTTCAGAATCTAAAATCTTTCCTGGAAGCTCCCAGCAGACATCCCCCTCCCTCCGAGCCCCTCTCCCCCGACAGTGTCTCCCTGAGCTGAACTGGTTAACGTGCCTGTCCCTGAACCTATCACTTAGGCTGGGAAGTGAGACCATTGTGACTGGTCTGGGCAGATGAGAAGTTCTCAGAGTCACCTGGGGACAGGTAGACCCAGAAAGCATCTTGGGCTCTGCCGGCGTGGGAGGGAGGCTTGCTGCTGGATGAGCAGGCAGTAGAACCGGGTGGAGAGCTCCTCTGGAAGCCATTTCTGACCCCAAGGCTGGGCCGGGGCTTCCACCCTCTGTTCTCGCAGTAGCCCCGGGTACCCATCTTATTTCATGCTGTACCGCAATGCTATCAGTTACTAACATGTCCGTCCCTCCAGAAAGTTCGCATCTTATCCTCTCTGTATCCCCAGCCTTTGCCCAGAGCCAGGCAGATAGCAGGTGCCCAGTAAATGTTGAGACAGATGGAACGAGGTGGTGACCCACTGGAGGTGTCAGACTGTAGGAGGGGCTGGGAAGGGAAAAGACTGACTAGGTTGTCAGATGCATGAGGGCAGTGACTTGCTCACCTCTGTATTCATAGCACCCAGGATTTAGCAAGGGGTTCACGAAATGTTTGTTGAGTGAATATATGAATACATGCTGGAGGTAGCTAAATTCTCTGGGGTATGGGTCCCTCTTCATTCACCTTTAAGGAGCACCTCTCCACCTTTGAAAGAGTTAAGCCCATGAAACAGTTAAGATCTAGGTTCAAATTGTGACTCTTCCACTTTTTTGTTGTGTGACCTTGGGCAAGCCAATGTATCTACTTGAGCGCCTGTGTATTCATCTGTGAAATGGGGCTAATGATAGATGTTATCTCAATGTCATAGCGTGTGTAAAGCAGTTTACATACATAGAGTGTGGTTGGCTCTCAAGAAATGGTGCTCTCCTTTCTGACTGCCTCCAGGGCGGGCAGACGATTTGGAAGTTGGGGGGCAGGGTGGCCGGGGAACAAGCTGCAGAGCCCCTTGGAGGACAAAACAGAGGGTTCCTTGGGGCCACTGCATCCACCCTGGCCGGTGAGCAGCAGACCAGCGGGAGGGTTCAGAGCCATTGGCAGCTCCCTCCTCGCCTGCTGGCCCAGGACAAGACAGACGCGCTTTGAATGTGCTGCCTGATCCACTGACATCGCATAAACGGTTCCACCATAACTGAAAGTGTTGGTGGTTGAGAAAGTGCCAGATTGCTTCCGCCAGCCCCACAAGATGCAGCAAAGGCACGCGCTGGGAGAACCGATTTGAAGAAGACTAGATGTGGAATGGGCGATCATTGAGAGCCAAAGCCAAGCCGAGCTTTGGGGCTTCCTGAGAGTCCAAGCTCTGCGTCCAGACCACGATTACCTGAGCAGACTGCAGGCCTCCGTCGGTGGTGTTACCGGGGGGTGGGGCACACTCTGAGGCTTCCACCTCCCTCCCCACCGTTAAGCTGTTATTCCTTTGGGTCAAGCATTGCCCTCAATCGGCTCTTTTTTTTTTTTTTAATTTAATTTTTTTCTTTTTTCTCCCCAAAGCCCCCCGGTACATAGTTGTATACTCTTCGTTGTGGGTCCTTCTAGTTGTGGCATGTGGGACGCTGCCTCAGCGTGGTTTGATGAGCAGTGCCATGTCCGCGCCCAGAATTCGAACCAACGAAACACTGGGCCGCCTGCAGTGGAGCGCGCGTACTTAACCACTCGGCCACGGGGCCAGCCGCTCAATCGCCTCTTTTTTTAAATTATTTTATTGAGGTCGTGTTGGCTTATAACATTGTGTAAATTTCAGGTGTACATTATTGTATTTCATCTTCTGTACAGACTGTATTGTGTTGATCACCAATAGTCTAGTTTTCATCCATCACAATACATATGTGCTCCTTTATCCCTCCCCACACCCCCTTTGCCTCTGGTAACCACCAGTTTGTTCTCTGTATCTATGTGTGTGTGTGTTTGTTTATCTTCCACATATGACTGAAATCATATGGTATTTGTCTTTCTCTGTCTGCCTTATTTACCTTAGCATAGTACCCTCAAGGTCCATCCATGTTGTTGCAAATGGCACACTTTTGTCTTTTTTATGGCTGAGTAGTATTCCATTATATATATGTACACACACACACATACCATGTCTTCTTTATCTATTCATCTGCTGATGGGCACTTGGGTTGCTTACAAGTCTTGGCTATTGTGAATAACAAATCCTAAGAGACAAGAACAAAGCCAGAGGTATCACACTCCCTGAACTGAAGACACGTTCCAAACCTATAGTATTCAAAACTGCATGGTACTGGCAGAAAAACAGACATGCAGATCAATGGAACAGAACTGAGAGCCCAGAAATAAGCCCACACATCTATGGACAGCTAACCTTCCACAAGGGCGCCAAGAACATCCAACAGAGAAAAGAAAGCCTCTTCAATAAATGGTGTTGGGAAAACTGGACAGCTACATGCAAAAGCCACATGCATTATCTTAAACCATACACAGAAATTAACTAAAAATGAATTAAAGATTTGAATGTAAGACCTGAAACCATAAAACTCCTCGAAGAAAACATATACACTCCACTCTTTGACATCGGTCTTAGCAGCATCTTTTTGAATACCATGTCTCCTCAGGCAAGGGAAACAAAGGAAAAAATAAACGAATGGGACCACACAGACAGAAAAGCTTCTGCATGGCAAAGGAAGCCATCAGCAAAATGAAAAGACCAGGTTCTTCTTTTAAAATTCTCTGGGGATGGCCAAGGCAGCAAGTCACTTAAAAATGTGTGGATTTCTTACTTAGTTGCAGAGTTGGCTGGCCAGGATCTCTTGTAGCATCTGGGGGTTCAGGAGCTGTGACGTGGGGCTAAAGGGGACACAGGGGTGTTGTAACATCAGCAGAGCCCCTCCCCCCTCCACATAGGTTTGCCTGCTAGTGCCTGCTCCTCTCTTGGTCTTTCACGCTCACAGCCTTCCTCATGCCCCAGGACCCTTGCACACACGGTTCCCCTGCCTGCCATGATCATCCCTCCTCCTTTTCACTTTGTTAACTCTTATTCATCATTCTGATTTCAGCCCTTTTGTCATTTCCTCAGGACAAAAGGAGAGGCTAGCAAGTGTGCCCAAGGTCACACACCCAAGGCTGACCCGTCCCCACGATCTTCCGTCAAAGCCCACGTCTCACACATAACGATGTACCTGATGCTCACCCGTGTTTCACGGATGCGTGGTGTGCACCAGGGACTTCCCTCGTGCTCCCACCCTCTACCTTCTCCTCCCATCCCAGCGGGTGTGTTTCCATCAGGCGCCTTATTGTCATTGTGATTTTCAATTTGTTTGTGTGGTGGTTTGATTACTGTCTGTCTTACCCAACAGAGCTTAACATTTACTGGGGCGAGGAATTTGTTCTTTCTTCACACTGCTTCCCTGGCGCCTGGCACATAGGTCCTCATTAAACGTCTTGATTGGATAAATGCAAAGAGGGTTGGAATGTTCCCAGGGAAGATTGACTTGTCCAGGGGAGATCTCGAGGTGGCCCAGGGCCTGGCCTTCCTCCCTCAGGGTCAGGGACTTGATCTGACTACTGTCCCTCAGTTGAGCGGACATGGAGGTTAATAATCAGCCCTGACATTTGTTAAGCACTTCTAAGAGTTTTACATGAACTATCTCACTGAATTCATGTAACAACCCTACGAGAAGGGTACTATTATTACTCTGACTTTAGAGTGGATGAAACAGGCACAGAGAGGGTGGGTGGCTTATGCAATGTCACACAGGAAGAGTAGAGCTCAGGTTCACCCCCAGACAGGTCGGCTCCAGAGCCCACCCCCTTAAGTGGCAGTCTGATCCTCGGTGTGGGTGGCCCACCCTGGGGAGTGGCTGGGCGGTCACAGGTGAAGCCCCCTACCCCTGGGCAGTGCATGGGTGGACACGCCATGGGTGGACACGCCAGTCCCTCTGTTTCCCTTTCTCATCCTCCTTGGCTTCTCAGGCCCCTGTCTGCCTTCAGGGAGGCTGAGGCCACAGTCTGGATCCAACTAGGAGACATGGCTTGGGAGCTGCTCTGTCTCAGGGGGTGACTTTGCCTGTTTCTCTGTCCTGATATTTGTGTACTGATTTTATAATTAAACTTTCCAGAAGGAAGCTTTAGTTTCTCTTAGTTTCTCGAGTCTTCCATTCCCTAGCAGCAACCTTAAACAAAAGGACCTGTTTCCTCTCCCTTTTTCGAAGCTCAGAGAGGCTGGGTAACTTTCCCAAGGCCACACAGTCAATGGAGCAGAGCTGTCATCCGAACCCAGGTCTGTTCAATTGCAGAGTCTGAGTACTGCCCCCCTTACCCCCTGCGATACCCCTCTTTCTCCCCCAGGATAAGCCTATATTTTGTGAGACACATGGCCAAGTACCTGGTGTGTGCCAAGCATCTGTAAAACATCTGTGGGCAGGAGGTGTGTCACTGTGTGTGAGAGTGTGGGTTTTGAAATAAGACTGCGTGGATGGGAATCCACATCTGATTGCTTGTGTGACTTCGGGCACGCTGTTAGTCTCTTGGCCTCAGTTTCCTCATCTGGGAAATGGCAGTAGTAGCAGCAGTCATGCATCCTGGGATTTCTGGGGGGATTAAAGAGTTAATGAGTAACTAGCACAGAGCCTGGGACACTGCCATCGTGTCAGCGGGGGCTCTGTCAGTAATTGTGACAGAAACTCGACTCTCGCTGGTTTTTAAAGGGCAGTAGGTGGCCCCTTAATTGGAAAGGCTGGTTGTGAATTAAGGCTTGGGGCTTGGCTGGATTCAGTGCTGCTTTCCTCTGCTCAGCTCGGACGCTGCCGTGTTGGCCTAATTATCAGGACCCCAAACTGAGGCTCATTACTTCCAATTGTCCTATTTCAGATCATGTGCCCATTTCTGAACCATTTGCTTCCAGGGTAATCGGGCACTTTGTTCAAGCCCAGGGGACATGACTCCATCTCCTGGGTTCAAGGGGAGACAATCCTGTTAGAACCACATTGTCAGAGAAAGGAGGAGTGGACCCCAAATCAAGGTGAATGGTGATAAGCTGAGAAATGTCCACTTGACACCATGATAATTGTCATCATCATCATCATTATTGCCATCGTCATTATTATCATCTTTATTACTCGGTTCCCTGTGATAATCTGCATTAGGTTAAATAGACGTGTGAGTGTGAAAGAGAACGGGTCATCGTCTCAAATCCATTTCCCCTTCATGGTCCAAATGCCACTCTACTTCTGCTTACATTCCATTGGCTAGGACTCAGTCACATGACCCTCCTAACTGCAAAGGAGGCTGGGAAATGGAGTCCATAAAACCCTCCCCTTCTGCATCCTCCATGCTCTTTCCTCTTCTGCTGGCTGGATGCAGATGAGTGTGGTGATCTTAGGAGCCACATGTTGGAGGTGGTGATGGAAAGATGGAAACAAGATAGAAGGAGCCCAGATCTCTGCATCGCTGCTGGAGGAGAGCTTCTCTCTGATCTAGAATGGTTGTTTTGGACTTTATGTGGGCAAGAAACATTTTTCCATTATGTTTGAACCATTATCCTTGTTCTTCCATGTGGGGGCTTGTTTGTCACAGCAGCTGGCCTCGCTCCTCGCTAACACAATACCTCATCACTTCCCCTTCTCCCCTTCTTCCCCCTGGAGGGCAGAGCAGGGTTTAGGAAGGTCTTGGGCCAGTGTCTGAGCAGCAGTCATGAGAGAGGGCTGCAGGAGCCTTGGGTCCTCTAAGTAGCCCCCCGTCTCTCCTGGAATCCTTGCACCTTGTGTTTGAAGAAGCTTTGAGAGGTCCCCTACAGGACAACCCATCGTCACGAGCCTTTGGGCTTTATCTTTGATACCCCAGGTAACAAAGTGGGATTATCCGAGAAAATATTAGGTATCTACTTAATTGTAAAACATAGAGGCTCCTCTGAGAGCATGCACAGCAACTTTTACCTGTATGAGAAATTTTATGTCTCTGAATTGCCTGTCAGGATGTTTAAACAGCCCCTAGGAGCATCTAATGGCGCCCTCATCGTCATTACACACCACTAATGGGTGCCGAGCTTTCCAAACACCTACTTACTATGTGGGTTTAGTCATCCTGGAGGACCTATTTCTGATTAAATAATGCATGATTTCCAAGTGTCTGAGTACAGTGTACATGCCCAGGGCTGTACTTCCGGCTCCTATGGTTCTCCAGCTGCAGACGTGCTCATGAATGTCCCTGATGGGGACCCACAGAGACATCCCTCTTTGCTAGGGTTTTAAAGCTACAGCCTCTGTCAGTTTTCCTTGGGGGAGCGTAGGAACTGCAGATTCCTGGGCCCCATCCTAGGAAGTCTGACTCGGTAGGTTTGGGGTGTGGAGTCTGCATTTTTAAGAAGCATCTCCCAGGGATTCATTCATTCCGTGGATATTTACTGTACACTTAGCTCGTGTCAGGCTTGGTGCTCAGCACCAGGGCTGTATCTGAGCAGCTGAGATTGCTGTCTGTGTGGCGCCTACTGCATAATGGGGATGGAATTATTGGGCAAAGCAATCTGTGGTCCTGCATATCCCCCCACCTGTTCTTTATTTCTTTTTCAGCTTTTCTCTTCCTACTCCCTAATTTTCTGTTTCCAACTATTACCCTGAAACTTATTTCAGTCTAGTTGCACGCAACAGAGTAACCAGTGGCTCCCACCCGTCCTCCTTGGATCTCTTGCTTGTGCCAAGGACCCCCTTTCCCCCTCATCGGCCCCTGTAGGATTTACCCCCAAGTCACACGGACAGAAGACTCTCTTAGGTTCTGCAACGGTGTGCAAAGTGTTTCGCCTTTCGAGGCCTCACTTGCCCCGTCTATAAAATGGACATGATCATAACTTAACTGGCTGAGGGCGCATGACCTTGAGACGCCGCCCCCCCCACCCTCTTTGTTAAGGGTTGACTTGTGTCCCCCTGGAATTCATATGTTGAAGTCTTAACCCCAGGGTCTTAGAACATGACCTTATTTGGAATTACAGTCGTTGCAGATGTAGTTAGTTAAGATGAGGTTGTACTGGAGTAGAGCAAGCCTCCAGTCCAGTCTGACTGGTATCCTTAGAAAGGGGAAACTGGGACCCAGAGACGAAGGGAGAACACCACGTGAAGATGGGAGTTATCTGGACACAAGCCAAGAAGCACCAAAGTTTCCCAGAAAACTGCCAGGAGCTAGGAGAGAGGCATGGGACAGCCCTTGGAAGGAATCAACCCTGTCAACACCTTGATTTCAGACTTCTGGCCTCCAAAACCATGATGCAATAAATTTGTGTTCAGGTGCCCAGTTTGTGGCACCTTGTCACGGCCGCCCTAGCCAACACACACGCCCTTTGAGCCCGAGATCTTTGATTCTCGAGTACAATTGTAAGAGCCTTATGCCCAGCAGTCTAGGGGCCTGACCCCCAGGCCTACACCATGCTGCGGTCCATAGCAAGACAACGTGCTGATATGATCATGATGAAGGTCATGATGAAGGTCGTGACACCCCCACCCACCATTTATCGACAGCTTTTACTGTGCCTGGGGCTTCCCTCCTTACTGTTCTTATCAACACTGTGAGGTAAGCCTCTAAAACCCCCCTTGAAGGATATGGAATTGAGGTTCAGAGACGGGAAGTGACTTGCCCAAGGTCAAGTAGCTGGTACACGGGAGAGTCAGGATGTGAACCCAGATTACCTGGCTGTAAGGCAGAGCTTTAACCAGCATCAACGAAGCCTGAGCTCGCCTGTAAATATTGGTGTTCAGTAGGAATGGCTCTCTAGGGCAGCGTTTCTTGACATCGACACTGTTGACATTTCAGTCTGAAGAACCCTTTGCGGTGGGGGGCTGTCCTGGGCCTTGTGGAAGGTTGAGCGAGAGATTCTTAGCCTCTGTCCACTGGATGCTAATAGCACACTCTCCCTTCCCCAGTTATGACAACCCCAAATGTCTCCAAACATTGCCGAATGTCCCATGGGGGGCAATGTTGCCCCTGGTCGAGAACCACGACTGGAAGGGGATGTATCTTTTTAAATCACAGTCCGACTGCTCCAGGAAACGGGCTGTTAGGGGGGCAGGGCATTTCAGAAGGTGCTCCGAGGGGGGCTTCTCCTCTGCGCATAACAAATACTGCCCAGTCTGGGGGGCGGGAGGCTGTTTCTCAGCATCGTGGGCTCTCAGGATGAGCCGTGGCTCCAGCAAAGACACAGAGAAGGGGAAAGCTGGGTTCTGTGGCCAGTCTTGGTTCCCATCTGTCCACGTTGTGATAGATCTTGAAAGTGTGGCGAAAGAGAATTGGGAGCACACACAGCCCCAGGAATGGGGGAAATCGAATTAGTTTATTTCTTTAGCTCGCTATTTAATTCACGTCTTAAGTGCCTTTCCACGTGCGGCAAGGATGAGGAGCTTTGTTTAAGAACCATGTTTGAGTCTTGGCGCTGCTACATCCTAATGGATGACGTGGGGCCTGTGTCTTAACATCGAGGAGCCTCAGTTTTCTCATCTGCACCATAGACAGCATTACATACCTTAAGTAGTTGTCATGAGGATTAAATGAATCAACATATTTAAAGTGCTTAAAGCAGTGCCCGGTGCAACGTTAAGAGCTCATCAAATGTGTCGCTTTCATGAGGTCTCGTTTCCCGTGATGCAGCTGGTTTATGGGGACACAGGAAGTTCTTGATTAGCATTTTTCCACCTCGGCACTATTGACGCGTGGGGCTAGATCATTCTCTGTGGTGGGGGCCGTCCTGTGTGTTGTAGGATGTTGAACAGCATCCCTGGGCTCCACCCACTAGATGCCAGCGGCTTTCTCTTCCTCCAGTCGTGACAACCAAAGACGTCTCCGGATGCCGTCAGATGTTCTCGGGGGGCAAACTTGCCCTTAATTGAGAACTGCTGTTCTAGATGACAAGCTCCTCTTAAGCCTTCCTACTCAGCATCAGCATCACCTGGCCGCTTGTTAGGAATGCAGAATCTCAAGCCCTGTCCAGACTTACTGATCAGAGCCTGCGTTTCCACAAGAGCCCCAGGTGAGTCAGAGGCATATTAAGGCTGAAGGAGCAGGGCTGAAGGAAAGGAATCTGCAGGAAACGGTACAGAGTAGGTGCCGGGCTTGCTGAATGATGAATAAGTTTATTCCAGCAAAAATAAAAGTTCTTCCTTTAAGATTCTAACAGTCCTCCACTGTCACACTCTGGGTTTGCTGGCTCAGAAACAGACTTGAGATCAATGCTTTATCAAAAGTGACTTTTCCCAGGAATCCTACTTCATGCAGGCCCTCCGAGATCAGGGTGAATTGGGTCGGGTGGGCGATGGAGCAGACAGAGGCAGCTGCGGGCGGAGTGGTGAAGTCTGTGCAGTGTTCTCCCAGCCTCTGGGCGGGTTCTGCCTCTTCCCTTTCCATCTGGAGTCCCTGATATGGACGATCTGGGGTGGAATCCGTGTTTTCAAATGCTTCCCAGGTCATTATAGTGATGATGAGGAACTAAAACATATACATAAATTATATCCTCCCATGTTTTTTAAAGTTTCTGTTGTAATGGGTTTATAGGAAAACACACTGCAACAAGCTTCAGATATAGTAGCTTCAGAATTTTTCTTGTTTTGCCCCTAAAAGGGCAACAAAGGTGAATGGAGTGAGAGAAGGCTGTGTTTCTCATGGCAGGTGTGAGACGGCATCAAAGAGCAGAGTGGATGCATTTAGAAGGTTGGTAAACGCTCTTTATCACCGGCTGGGGTGGGTGACTTCGAGCTGGTGCACAAACACAACTCACGAAGCCCCTTTTGCAAACCTCAAGTCTGAAATGTCAAACAAAATTGCAGACATGGACCACTAATGCTTTGAGAAACAAGCATCATGTTTTAATAGGGCTTAGGATATTTGCTGAGCCAATTCCAAAAGGAAATGTGCCTTAATAAATACTATTGATGGTGGTGATGAGAATTATCCTTCAGTGTGGATCAGATCACTGGGGAAGAGATGATGAACTACAGATAGACCGAGAGAGGCTTCTTGCTTAAGATCACATTTTTCTGTGGGTGGCGTGTGTGTTCCAGAGACGCACGGAACATTTGAAGTCTGAGCAGACTCTATGACAACCTCAGACAGAGGCTTGGTGAAATTCCTCCTGAGCCCCAGTAGCGATCTCCGCATGGATGAGGTATTATCAACTCCTGATGAAGATTGATTTTGAAATAACCGGGTTCTCGAAGATCCTAATTCTGGAAATCAATTAGATTAATCGACCTTGTAAAACGACCGTGTGGAGTGTGTTTCAAGGTTACTGGGGAAATTCTGAGCCCATCAGAGTGATTCGCTCACTGAGAATGATGTGGTCTGTGCTCCTGGTATGTTTGATTTGGTTTACAGTGTGGCTTTGAAATGGAGCTGAGTTAACGTTCTCCCACGCCGAGGTGGGCAGGGGTGCTTGTCAGAGTTCTTAGATGCAAGTAACAGGAAGTGGCTTGAAGTGGTTTAAGGAGAACAGCATTCTTGAGATAGTGACGAGGAGCCCACACAATCAGAGGCCATGTGGCCAGGATCATTGCCCCAAAGTCACACCATGGAACTAGTCACAGACAGTAGGGAATTTCTTAAACACAAGAAGGAGGCTACAGATGCTGTGTAGCCACAGAACATGACAGACTTTCAGTGTAGTAGACTGGACATTCATTCATTTAGCACTTATTGTGAGCCTGTTGTATGTGCTTGGGGAATCACAGAAAACAAAACAGACAAAAATAATGACCTTCATAGGGCTTATATTCTATTGGGAAGAGACAAAGAAAGGAAATAAGTGTAGAGTTGTGTTGACCAATATGGTGGCCACTAGCCACATGTGGCTACTTAAATGTAAACAATTAACTGGAATTAAATAAAATTAAACATCTGGTGCCTCAGTCACACTAGCCACATTTTAAGTGCTCAATAATCACACACAGCTAGTGGCCACTGTATTGGACGGCTCAAGAACTCAAAGTCCAAAATCTCCACTGCATTGCATCAGCTCATCTAAATTATCCACATTCAATGTGGGGGTGGCTATGAGTATGACCCATCCTGGGGCATAATTACTTTCCATTTGTGGCTCTGTGAAACTGGAGAAAGAAGTTATCTGCTCCCAACATACAATAGTGGGGAAAGCATGGGATAACAGCTATAGGCATTCTGGTTCACAATGGGAGAAAAATGGAAAGGTCAAAAGGAGTTGCCAGTCCTAAGCAATTTATGAAACCAGCAGAGAAAATTCCATGAGGTTTCCAGCCCTGGGAGTAATCCTCTGGTTTGTAGCTCCACCCTCTGCATTCACATCTGGATTCATGGCTCTGCCCTCTGGGTCATCCTTGCCTCTTCACTAAAGGCAGCATATGTTTTGCAATTGAATAGTTTCATTAGCTTGTTTCTTGACTGTAGAATCTGGGAGACTGACAGCCTTGTTTCGTTTTATACTCTTTCCCTCTCAGTCCAAGCTGACAGTGTTTCTGCTGATATAAGTTTATCAAGAACTTTGTGAATCTCTCATATATGTCACCAGGATTCACTACATTAGACAAAAAGCTTGTCCATAGATATTTCTGAGATCATCTCTAATTTTGGTTTCTGCTGAGATGGCTGAAGGGCCCTGTGAGTCACACACGTAATATCTTCAAAGAGCCTTTCTATTGGTGACTGAATAATCTGAAATTTTGATCTTCTTGATAAAATATCAAAGCTTGTGCAGCCACATCCTTGGCTTTTTCTATAGCACACCCTTTCCTGACAGTGCATATCTTAATTTTAGCATCTTTTGCCATCTGGGTAGGCTTAGGAGTCTCCAGATTATCCAGCCCTGCTTCTTTTTTGCTTAAAACAGTTCTTCCCTCGATTTATTTCTCTCCTCTCATATTTCACAATAAGCATCAAGGAAAAACCAGATAGGTTGCTCTATCAACTCCTTGCTTGGATTATATCCTAAGTTAATTGTCCAAGGTCATTGCTTATAACCTGCTTTCCACAAAACTACAGAACACATTCTGCTAAGCTTTCTGTCACCATATACAAAGGATTATCTCCACCCCTTCCCCCATTTTTTTTTTTTTTTTCAGGGAAGGATTCACCTTGAGCTAACATCCATTGCCAATCTTCCTCTTTTTGCTTTTTTCCTCCCCAAAGCCCCAGTGCATGGTTGTATATCCTAGTTGTAAGTTGTTCTAGCTCTTCTATGTGAGCCACCACCACAGCATGGCAACTGACAGATGGGTGGTGTGGTTCCACAACCGGGAAACGAACCCAGGACACCAAAGCCGTGAGAGTGCAGAACTTTAACCGTTAGACCATCAGAGCTGGCCCAACCCTCCCCAGTTTTCAATAACATGTTCCTCACTTCCTTCTAAGTACCACTGGCAGCATCTTTAACACCCACATTTCTACTAACAGTCTGTTCACATTGATTTAGGCATTCTCTAAGGCAATTTAGTTTTTTGTATAATGCTTCTCACCTCCTTCTGAGCCCTCACCAGCAGAGTCTGTAACATCCATATTTGTACTAACAGTCTATTCAAGGTTATCTAGGCTCCGTCTATCATGCTCCTCAAAATTCTTCTAGTCTCTACCGGTTGCCCAATTCCAAAGCCACTTCCACATTTTTAGATATTTGTTACGGTAACTCTTCACTTCTAGGTAACAAAATCTGTCTTAGTTTCCTAGTGCTGCCACCAACTTAGTGGCTTACAATAACACACATTTATTATCTCTCAGTCGTGTAGGTCGGAAGCCTGGCACGGGTCTTACTGGGTTGAGATCAAGGTATTGCTAGGGCTTCCTTCTTTAGTCGAGGCTCCAGGGAGGAATCTGTTTCCTTGCTCATTTGAGTTGTTGGCAGGATTTATTTCCCTGTGGTTGTAGGACCGAAATACCTCATTTCCTGCTGGCTATAAACTGAAGGTTGTTCTCAGTCTCTAGAATCCACTGCGTTCCTTGACTTGTGACCCGCTCCTTCCATCTTCAAAGCCAGCAATGGCGAATTGAGTCCTTCTTATGTCACGTCTTTTTGACTCTTTTCTGACCTGGCTGGGAAAGATGTTATCTGCTTTTAAGGACTCATGTGGTTAGATTGAGTTTATCTGGATAGTCCAGGCTACTCTCCTTATCCCAACGTCCATGCTTTTAATCACAGCTGCAAAGTCCCTTGGGCCATATAAGGTAACATATGCACAGGTTCTGGAGATTGGGGTGAAGACATCTTTTGGGGGTCCTTATTCTGCCTACCCTAAGAATTATACAGTTTTCCACACTCGCTGAGAGCTGAGACCCTTACATAATCAGGTCAAGGTAAGAGCCACAGAGATACCAAGAATCTCTCCATATCTTTGTTGACACACCAACCTGGGGTTCTGGAGCAGACATATCCTGACTGCATTGGCACAAAGCTGTGGTCCACTGGGGTAGGGCCACTTATGGACACATTGGTAACCAGAAAGGCGGTACTCTAGGAGGAGGGGGCAAAGGCATAAAGCATAGAGGCTACGAGCCTGAACTTGTCACCTAGGTATGGATTCAAACGCTAGTTTGTCCACTTGACTTTTGACTCTGAGCCTTGGTTTGTTCGTCTGTAAAATGGGGAGAATGAAAATACCTACATCAGGAGTAACTGTTGGAAGAGGATTCAGCAGAACAAACTACACAAAGCCCTTAATACCACATCTACCACACACAGGTGGCTTCCTGAGGGGCCTGTAAGAAGGGGTGGGGAGAGGTATGCTGATCTTTGAAATGCTCCAAAGGACAGACAAGCTCTAGCCTTTCAGCCTTCCATGGCCTGACTGGAGGCTCATAATCCCAAGACACCATCACGGTTCTAGGCAGTTGGTTCAAAGGAACAGAGAGAAATGATGGGAGAGAACTGGTCTGGGGGAGGCTCTGGGGATGCTGCAAAGTGCATAGGGGTCTGAGCTTCATCCCTAAGAGATAATGTGGGGGAATCACTTTATATTCCTACTTATTTGTTTTTCAATCTTGTTCTAAGGCAGTAGTGGAAACATGGATTTGCAAGTATGAGGAGATTATGAGAATTTTTTTTCATTTTTCCATTATTTCCCTCCTCCAAATGATATTCTTACGTTGGGCAATAAAAAATAAACTAAAACCAAACTTTGAATTCTGCTTAGATTTTTTTTTTTTAACGTTATGATCTTGCAACTTGGATTTATAACTGAAAAAGTGATGTGGAATCTTTAAAGGACCTTCTTTTGATCACGAGGGAACTTAGAAAGTTAACGTTTAAGAGATAAACAGACGCTTTTGTGCTTATTTCAAGGAAGAATTTGGCTTTAACAGGGTAAAATTATTTCTGATTGGAAAAAGTATATTCTAGCATTTATCCAAGATCAGAGTATTACATTACTTCACAGATTTTTCTCTGTTCTGGTTTCTGCCAGTCTTCTTGAATGGAGGGCAATTCTTTTTCTAAAGCCAAGAGACAGATAAGGGTGAAGATGTCAAAAAGCAGGAGTGTGAACAGGAAAACAAAGGAAGCAGAAGCCTTTTTTAAAATCAAAAGGACCTAAGGTCTTAGACACCATTTGGCAATGCTGAAATATCAGTTTGTTCCTGCTCTAGAGCACAGAATGCTCTGAACTATTGACTCTAGCTGCAGGCTGTTAAAAACCAAACATAAGAGAAGGTGGGGTGGGAGATTCTGTGTTCAAATAAGTTTGGGGAAAAATTGGTACAAATAAATTAAACTGCTTTTATTAGTACTTTAAAACTTTTCAGAGATGATGTGTATTGTGAAATGTCAAGACTGGGACAAAGTCGTCAAAATTTCCCAAACTTATTTATGTATTCATTTTTTTGAGGAAGATTAGCCCTGAGCTAACATCTGCTGCCAATCCTCCTCTTTTTGCTGAGGAAGACTGGCCCTGAGCTAACATCCATGCCCATCTTCCTCTACTTTATATGTGGGACACCTACCACAGCATGGCTTGCCAAGCGGTGCCATGTCCGCACCCGGGATCCAAACCAGCAAACCCTGGGCCGCCGAAGTAGAATGTGCTCACTTAACCGCTGCGCCACCGGGCTGGCCCCTTCCCAAACTTATTTGACCACCACAGACTTTCGTTTATTTGCCTGTTGGTTTAATGTGTGGCACACTGATTTACAATTAGAGTACCAAAGCTAAATTTGAGGAGTAGCGCACATTTCTCTATGGAGAAATTTGGTTTAAGTTGAAAAGAGTGCTTTAGTAGAATATGGGGAAATCCACATTAATTGTGCTGGAGTAGCATTTCTAAAACTGTGGCTCATGAATCACCTGTATCAGAATCACCTAAAGGGTTTGGTAAAAAAAAATGCAGAGACCTGGGTCTGATCTTAGATCTGTTGCATAAGAATCTCTGAAGCTAATGTCCTGGACTCTGAAATTTTAAAACCACCTTACGTCTTGGCTGCTAAAATTGTGGTCTGTGGACCAGCAGCATCAGCATTGCCTGGGAGCCTTTTAGAAGGCAGCATCTCAAATTCATGTCAGTCCTACTGAATCTAAATGTACCTTTTTAACAAGATCCCCAGGTGATTGGTCTGTACATTGAAAGTGAGAAGCACTGGATTAGAGAATAAAGCATCTCATTTTACTTAGATGTTTGTGTTTCTCTATATCTTGCTCTAATTATGTATTTTGTTTAAAAAGCTATTTGAATAAAGAGTTCTAATTTAGTTACAACAAAATCACAATTGAAGAGAGAGACTTGGTGACCCTTCTCTTAGTTTATTACCCTCTGGCAAGCATTGCTGTGCAGATCAGGGACCTTCTTAAAAATGCCACTGTTATGTTGCCATCAGTGTATACTGACTTTATTCAAACTGACCAAAGAAAATAGCCTCTTGAGGGCTGGTCTTATTCCAAATTTATGGACATGATGATAACTGTCAGGTCCAGAGTGTGGAATGTCTGTCAGGAGTAATTGACTCTATATAACTTAATTCCACCTTCCCGTCCATCCCATCCGTGAAATGCTTCTAGTCATCTCAATTTAATAACTCAGATATTGATTTTACTGAATATAGCCACCTTGCATCTCAGTCTAGGAAAACAATGAAAGAACAGATTTTGAGTGGACGAAAAAGACCACCCAATACTTCCACTGTTATTTATAAATGCATTGATTTTTTAGCAAGGAGAGCCAAAACTGTCGGTTTGAAATACTAGTTTCATGAGTTTTTGAGTAAGTCGGTCACAATTATGCTTTATTTCTTTGTTGGTTCTATGAGTTGATACTTGACTATCCGTGTTAATCAATGGTAAGTCAGAGTCTTAGAAGGTGCGATGTCTGCTGAGTGACCCATTCCAGGACACAGAATCCTGCTGTTATAAATTATTTTAAGAGCTACTCATAAGGTTTAGAGGGAACTGTACCTGGTACTCACGCATGGCTGAGAATAATGCCTGTTCCCACCAGCAAGAGTAGGAAACCTCATAGTTCATGAGACATTGGGTCAAGCTCTCAGAAGGTTCCTGCATCAGTAGTGGGGAATAATTAATCCTAGACTAAACATGGCTCTGGGCCCATCTAACAAATCTTAAAAGTAACAGCTGAAGGGATCAAATCATTTCCAAGTAACTTAATTACATTCCAGGACAAAGCTCAATACTTATAAGAATACAAAAATATCCAGCCCAACCAAGTTGTAATGAATCTTGAAAGAGCAACCTAATAAGAGGAGAAAAATAAACCCATTGAAGCCAATCAGAACTGACACAGATGTTAGAATTAGTAGAGAAGGACATGTTAAAAAAATTTTAAGGAGAAACATGGAAGACATAAAAATTACCCACATCAAAACTCTAGAGATAGAAATCTATAATATCTGAGATAAAAAAATACTGGATGGTATCAATAGCAGATTAGACGTTGCACACACACAAAAAGATTAGTGACCATGATGACATAGCAAAAGAAACTATCCAAAACGAAACAAAGAAAGAAAAAAGAATAATAATGGGAAAAAATGCACACAGATCCAGTGACCTCTGGGACAACTTCAAGCAATCTAGTATATGTGTAATTGGAGTCTCTGAAGGAATGAGTGAGAGGGAGGGATAGAAAAAATATTTAGAGACAGTGGCTGGAATTTCTCCAAGTTTGATGAAAACCGTAAGCCCAGAGACCCAAAGAAGCTCAATGAATACCAAGTACAAGAGAAATGAAGAAAACTACCCTAACACACATCATGGTTAAGTGCTCAAACCCAGTGATAAAGAGAAAGATTTAACAGCATCTAGAGAAAAGTAGACAGGTTACTTACAGAGGACCAAAGATAAGGCTGATGGCGGATTTCTTGTCAGAAACAATGCAAATGAAAAGAGAGTGTGGCAAAATCTTTAAAGTACTGAAGTGAGAAAAACAACTGTCAATATAGAATTCTATGCCTAGCAAAAATATCTTTCTCAAATGAAGGAAATAAACACTTTTTTGCTCATATGAAAGCTGAAAGAATTCATCACCAGCAGACTCACACTATAAAAGATCTTAAAGGAAGTTCTTCAGGCAGAAGGAAAATGATGCTAGATGGAAATAGGAAATCTACAAAAAGGATTGAAAAACACCAGAAAGTAACTACATGCATAACACGTAAGATTAAAAAAATTATTTGTCACTTTAAAAAATGATTGACTTGGGTTCTGGCCCAGTGGCACAATGGTTAAATTTGCACATTCTGCTTTGGTGGCCTGGGGTTTGCCGGTTCGGATCCCGGGTGCAGACATGGCACCACTTATCAAGCCATGCTGTGGTAGGTGTCCCACATATAAAGTAGAGAAAGATGGGCATGGATGTTAGCTCAGGGCCAGTCTTCCTCAGCAAAAAGAGGAGGGTTGGCAGCAGATGTTATCTCAGGGCTAATATTCCTCAGAGAGGAAAAAAGATTGACTTTTAAAACATAGCAACAATGTGATGTGGTGATTATAATATATGTAATAGTATAATGTATGACAACGATGATACAAAGGCCAGGAGGAGGAGAACAGAAGTATCCTAGTATAAGGTTGTCACGGTATACATGAAGTGATTAAATATCATTTAAAAGTAGACTGTGATAAATTTAAAAAGTATATTATAAACCCTAAAACAGCCACTAAAATAAAAAATCAAATAGTTGTAGTAGATAAACCAATGAAGGAAATAACATGAAATCATTGAAAATACTCAATCTGAGAGAAGGCAGAGAGAGAAGGAAAGGGAACAAAGCACCAATATGACAAGTGGAAAATAAACGGCAAGATGATAGACTCAGAGTTAACCGTATCAACAATCACAATAAATGTAAATGGCCCAAACACCCCAATTAAAAGGCGGCGATTGTCAGATTAGATAAGAAAGCAAAACTGAATTATATGCTGTCTATAAGAAACATAGTTTGAATATTTAGTTGCAAACTGATTAAAAGTAAAAGGAGAGAAAAAGACAGCATGCTAACAATAATGAAAAGAAAGTCCAAGAGGTTATATTAACATCAGACACAGTGGATTTCAAAGCAATGATTATTATTAGGTAAGAAAGAAGATGATTTTATAATGACAGAGAGATCAGTTCATCAGGATGACATACCAATCTTAAACGTTTATGTACTGAATAACAGAGATTAAAATACGTGAAGCAAAACTGATATAAGTACAAGGAGAAATAGTCAAATCTAGAATTATGGTTGGATATGTTGATACACCTCTCACAGCAATTGATATAAAGAGTAGACAAAAATCAGGAAGGGTAGGGGCTGGCCCGGTGGTGCAGCAGTTAAGTGCACACATTCTGTTTTGGCAGCCTGGAGTCCACTGGTTCGGATCCCGGGTGCGGACATGGCACTGCTCATCAAGCCATGCTGTGGTAGGCGTCCCACATATAAACTAGAGGAAGATGGGCACAGATGTTAGCTCAGGGCCAGCCTTCCTCAGCAAAAAGAGGAGGATTGGCAGCAGATGTTAGCTCAGGGCTGATCTTCCTCAAAAAAAAAAAAAAATTAAGAATGTAAAAGACCTGAACAACACAGAAAACCAACTTGACCTAACTGACTCTTTATAGAGCCGTCTAGTCAGCAACAACAGAATCCACGTTCGCTTCAACAGCACACATAACATTTACTAAGATAGGCTATATTCTGGGCCGTCAAACCAGTCTCAGTGGATGTAAAAGGATTTGAGTCATACAAAATGTGTTCTTTGGTCACAATGGAATTACATTAGAAATAATGACAGAAGGAGCTCTGGAAAATCTCTAAATTTTTGGACACTGAAAACACATTCTAAATAACCCATGGGTGGAAAAAGAAATAAAAAGAGGAATAAGTGTTTTGAATTGAGTGAAAATGAAAATATGACATATCAAAGTTTTGTGGGATTCTGCTAAAGAGATACTTAGAGGGAAAATTTATAGCACTAAACGTCTATGTTAGACGAGAAGAAAGATCTCAAATTCCACCTTAAGAAACCAGAAAGTGAGGAGAAGATTAAACCCAAAGTAAGCAGAAAAAAGAAAATAATAAAGATCAGAGCATAAATGACTGAAATAAAACACAGAAAACAATAGAGAAAGTTATGGAAATCAAAAGCTTGTTCTTTGACAAGATCAGTAATTTAAGAAACATCTACTCAGAGTGGTCAGGACAAAAAACCCCAATTAGCGATATTGGGAATAAGAGAGGTGTCAGTACTATAGATTCTTATGAACAACTTTATGCCCATAAATTTGACAACATAGGTGAAATAGACAAATTCTTTCAAAGACACCAACTACCAAACTCCCTCAAGAACAACTAGGTGACCTAATTAACCCTATATCTATTTTTAAAAACTGAATTTGTAGTTAAAAATCTTCCCACAAAAACCCCCTAGAGATTCAGATGGCTTCACTATTAAAATCTAACAAATATTTAAGGAAGAAATATTACCATCCTACATAAAAGTTCAGAAAAATTGAAGAGGTGGGAATACTTCCTAATTTATTTTATCAGGCCAACGTTACCTTGATACCCAAACTTGACAGAAATGACAAGAAAACTATAGATCAACCTCCCTCATGAATATGGATACAGACATTCTAACCAAATATTAGCAAACTGAACCCAATAATATATGAAAAGGATAATGCATCACAGCCAAGAGTGGTTTACGCTAGGTTGGTTTAACATTCAAAAATCAATCAATGTAATTCACTATATTGAGAAACAAAAAGTTAAAAACATATGATCATCTCAATGGACACAGAAAAAAGATTTGCAAGAATCTAACATCCATTCCTGATTTTAAAAGATCCCCAATGGCTTAGGAATAGAAGGGAATTTCTTCAACCTGGTAAAAGATATCTATGAGAAAGCTCCAGTTAACATCGTACTTAATAATGAAAGACTGAATGGTTTACCCTTAAGATTAGGAATGAGTCAAGGATGTCTGTTTTCACCACTTCTATTCAACAACTTCCATAGGGGAATAAGTCACTATAATAAGACAAGAGAAATAAATAAAAGGCACCCATGAAGGAAATCGAAGAAGACACAAAGAAATGGAAAGATATTCCGTGCTCTCGGATTGGAAGAATTAACATAGTTAAAATGTCCATACTTCCTAAAGCAATTTATAGATTCAGTGCAATCCCTATCAAAGTTCCAACAACATTTTTCACAGAAATAGAACAAAGAATTCTAAAATTTATATGGAACAACGAAAGACCCCAAATAGCCAAAGGATTCCTGAGAAAAAGGAACAAAGCCAGAGGTATCACACTTCCTGATTTTGAAATATACTACAAAGCCATAGTAACCAAAACAGCATGGTACTGGCACAAAAACAGACACACAGATCAATGGAACAGAATCAAGAGCCCAGAAATAAACCCACACATTTATGGACAGTTAATATGCGACAAGGGAGCCAAGAGCATACGATGGAGAAAGGAGAGTCTCTTCAATAAATTGTATCGGGAAAACAGGACAGCCACATGCAAAAGAATGAAAGTAGACCATTCCCTTACACCATGCACAAAAATCAACTCAAAATGGATTAAAGACTTGAATCTAAGACTCAAAACCATGAAAATTCTAGAAGAAAACGTAGGCAGTACGCTCCTTGACATCGGTCTGAGCAGCATATTTTCAAGTCCCATGTCTGACCGGGCAAGGGAAACAAAAGAAAAAAAGAACAAATGGGACTACATCAAACTAAAAAGCTTCTGCACAGCAAAGGAAACCATCAACAAAACAAAAAGACAGCCTAACAATTGGGAGAAGATATTTGCAAACCATATATCAGATAAGAGGTTAATATCCAAAATATACAAAGAACTCATACATCTCAACAACAAAAAACCAACAACCCAATTAAAAAATGGGCAAAAGATCTGAACAGAGATTTCTCCAAAGAAGATATACGGATGGCCAACAGGCATATGAAAAGATGTTCAACGTCATTAGCTATCAGGGAAATGCAAATCAAAACTACAATGAGGTGTGACCTCACTCTGGTCAGAATGGCTATAATTAACAAGACGGGAAACAAGTGTTGGAGAGGATGTGGAGAAGGGAACCCTTGTAAACTGCTGGTGGGAGTGCAAACTGGTGCAGCCACTATGGAAAGCAGTATGGAGTATCCTCAGAAAATTAAGAACAGATCTACCATATGGTACAGCTATCCCACTGCTGGGTATTTATCCAAAGAACTTGAAAACACAAATGTGTAAAGATACACGCACCGCTATGTTTGATGCAGCATTATACACAGTAGCCAAGACTTGGAAGCAACCTAGGTGCCCATCAAGGGACGAATGGATAAAGAAGATGTGTTATTTATACACGGTGGGCTACTACTCAGCCATAAGAAATGATGGAATCCGGCCATTTGTGACAACATGGATGGACCTTGAGGGTATTATGCTGAGTAAAATAAGTCAGAGGGAGAAAGTCAAATGCTGTATGATTCGCTCACAAGTAGAAAATAAAAACAACAACAAACAAACACATAGCAACAGAGATTGGATTGGTGGTTACCAGAGGGGAAGGGAGGAGGTGGGAGGGCACGAGGGGTGATGAGGCTCACACATGAGGGGATGGACTATAATTAGTTTTTGGGTGGTGAACATGATTCAATCTACACAGAATTCGAAATATATTACAATGTACATCTGAAAGCTATGTAATGTTATAATCCAATGTTACTGCAATAAAAAAAATAAAAAAACAAAAAATAAAAGACACCCAGATTGGAAAGGAGGAAATAAACATGTCTTTATTTGCAGATGACATGATGATTTATGTAGACAATCCAATGAAATCTACAAAAACTCAGGCGGAACAAATACATGAGTTCAGCAGGGTTGCAGGACAAGAAATTCATTATACAAAAAGCAATTGTATTTCTATTTACTAGTAATGAACAATTGGAAATTGAAGTAAAAAATACCATCTATAATAACATCGAAGAATATGGAATATTTAGTGATACATTTGAATAAAGTTCTAGAAAATCTGTACACTGAAAACTGCAAAACATTGATGAGAGGAATTAGTGAAGACCTAAATACATGGAGAAATAATTATGAATACATTCATAAATATCAGAAAAGACTGAATATTGTTAAAGTATCAATTTTCCCAAATTGATCTGCAGCTTCAATGCAATCCAAATCAAATTCTCAACAGGTTTTTTTGTTGTAGAAATTGACAAGCTGATTCTGAAATTTATATGTATAATGAAAGACATAGAGTAACCAAAACAACTTTGAAAAAGATGAACAAACTTGGAGGGCAAACATTACTTGATTTTGAGATTTATTATAAAGTTGTAGTAATCAAGACAGTGTAGTATTGGCATTTAGATAGATAATTGTATTAATGGACTAGTAAAGAGAGTTCAATGGAGAAAGAATAGTCTTTTCAACAAATGGTGCTGGAACAAGTGGATATCCATATGCAAACAGATGACTCCCAACTATACCTTGCAGCACATACAAAAATTAACTAAAAATGTATCATACAGCCAAATGTAAATCCTAAATCTATAAATCTTCTAGAAGACACCATAGGAGAAAATGTACATGACTTTGGGTTAGGCAAAGATTTCTTAGATAGGACACCAAAAGGATGACCCATAAAAATTCATAAATAGAACTTCATCAAAATTAAAAACTCTAGTCTTCCTGAAAATTTAAAACTCTGTTAAGAGAAAGACAAGGCACAGACTGGGAGAAAAGATTGGCAAATTGTATATCTGATAAAGGACTTGTATCCAGAATCTATGAAGAACTCTCAATAATAAGAAAACATGTCATAAAAAATGATAAAATATTTGAATAGACACTTCTCCAAATTAGATATACGTGGAAAATAAGCACGTGGAAAGATAGTCAACATCGTCAGTCATAAGGAGAATACAAATTAAAACTACCATGTTGATACCACTGCACATCTATTAGAATGACTAAACTTGAAAGGACTGGCCACAGCAAGTGTTGACAAGGGTGGGGAGAACCTGGAACTGTCATATGCTGCTGGCGGGAATGTAAAATGGTATAACCACTTTGGAAAAAAAGAGTTAGGGGCCGGCCCCAGTGGTGCAGTGGTTAAGTTCTCACGTTCCGCTTCTCGGTGGCCCGGGGTTTGCTGGTTTGGATCCCGGGTGCGGACATGGCACCGCTTGGCAAACACCATGCTACAGTAGGCATCCCACATATAAAGTAGAGGAAGATGGGCATGGATGTTAGCTCAGCAAAAAGAAGAGGATTGGTGGTAGTTAGCTCAGGGCTAATCTTCCTCAAAAGAAAAAAAAAAGGCAGTTTCTTAACTAAACATACACCTACCATATGATCTAGCCATTCCACTCCTAGATATTTACGCAAGAGAAAGGAAAGCATATGCCCAAAAACATATGCATGGGTATCCATGGTGATTTTATTTGTAATCACCAAACACTGGAAACAACCCAAATGTCTACCAACAGGTGGATGGAGAAGCAATTTGTGGCACACACTTCTATTGGAGTGCTATTCAGCAATAAAAGGAATGAACTATTTATATGTGTAATGATACGGATGAATCCCAAAAGCTTTATGCTGAGTGAAAGAAGCCAGATAAAAAAGGCTACATACCATCTGATCCCATTTATATGAATTCTGAAAAATGCAAACTAATCTATGGGGACAGAAATCAGATAGCTGGTTGCCTGGGGACAGGGGTCGGGAGTGAGAGAGGGAGGGAGGGGGGGATTACCACAGGGGACAAGGAAACTTTTGGGGCCAATAGATACTTCACTGTCGTGAATGGGGTGATGGTTTCATGGATATATACATATCTATCTATCTATATGCATGTCAAAACTTATCAGGCTGTACACTTGAATACAAAATTAAACCTTCTCTCAGTGAAAACTCCTGAGCATCTCATGGATCAGGTGAGAATGGACAAGGAAGGAGATGGAGGGACCTCACTGGTGCTTCTGCCAAAGGAAATGTGCTCCACATTCTACATCTTCTCTTTGCTGTTTCCTAAAATCGTTCCTTATTGAGAGTGAATAGAAGGTGATTTAATTTAATATGGATCCTGAAATAGCTCCTAAGAGTTTATGCTGGTCACCAAGCGGTGGTGTGTAGATCCTCTCCCCAAAAAGGAGAAGCTCCTGGAGGAACTCAGCATTCAAGGATTAACTCCTGAGCAGCCCATTGCATTTGCTCCCTCCTCTGCCTGCACGTCATGGGTGATTGTCCCTGAGATGGGTGTAAGCCACTAGAAAAATTGTTGAGAGGGAACTGAAATGCAATCAGTGTTTGGGAGAGCCTGGGAGCCCCCATTTTTCCTGCCCACAGACATCTCTATCTTGTCATCCCACTCTCTGAGCTTGACCGTTCTGGGGTAAGCTCTGCTCGCTTCGCTGGGTCCCCCACTGGTGACTGGGTCTACTTGTGGTTCCCCTCACTACTGATGGGGTAATACTGATCAGAAGGAAATTTTACTGTATCAGAGTTCAGATAAGTCATAGGTGTAGGAAATGTATCTTGCAGGTGGTTCTATTTGTTAAAACAAAGTTACACTTACTGGTTAGGAATACTTGGAAATACTTTGGTAGAAGAAATGGCTTAGGGAGCAAGATGCTCAGAGATGCAGATGTGATAAATGGGAAGATGATACAGTCAGTTCTGCTATCATGGGACATATGTGTTCCTAAAAGTCACTGTGCTATGCAGAATTGCACAGTAAAATCACCTGGGAAAAATGAGTTTGGAGCACATCATTCAAAAACCTCATCAGTGACACATAAAAAGTAGAAACCTAAGGGGCTGGCCCCGTGGCCGAGTGGTTAAGTTCGCGCGCTCCGCTGCAGGCGGCCCAGTGTTTCGTTGGTTCGAATCCTGGGCGTGGACATGGCACTGCTCGTCAGACCACGCTGAGGCAGCGTCCCACATGCCACAACTAGAAGAACCCACAACGAAGAATACACAACTATGCACCGGGGGGCTTTGGGGAGAAAAAGGAAAAAATAAAAAAAATCTTTAAAAAAAAAAAAAAGTAGAAACCTAATAAAAACGGTAACACAGTTTTACACGTTAAATGGTTAAGAAATATACACATGTTACAATACATATTACACTTTAACTTGGAAAGAGACTGAAGTTTGGTGTGGAAATGGGCCTGAGAAGGAATGTAGTTTCTGAGTAACTGTGGATGATCCTTGAGTGTGTGTGTGCTCACACACCTGTGTTTTGCATATTTCTAAGTGCCTCAGTTCAGCAGCTTTCTGCATTTGCCTCATGTTTCTCACAGTCAAAATCATGCATAAGCAAAGGCAAAACGTGTTATGCTCAAATTGCTCCCTGATGTATCAGTCGCATTGGAACAAACTCACATTTTTAAGACAAGCATTATGGCAGAACTGTGTCACTGTGAGAGACGGCGTCGGCAGGAGTGTTTGTGGAGGACGGCGACTGAGGGTAGATGGAAAGGCTGTGGGGTGGGACTGAGCCTGAGGTCTCAAGAACACTGAATTATGGCTCCTGCTCTTTGTTTTGCTACTGTTAATAAGCCGGGGGTCCGCGAGCCCGTGTTTCCTTGTCTGTCCTTTCAGCGTTGCTACATAGGAGGGACCGGAAGGGGCAGCTCATCCTTCTGGTGGCTATTGGAGGTTGACCTGTGTGCTCTCAGCCACACCTGCCACCAGAGAGGGTCGAGGCTACCCAGAGGAGAGGGTATCCAGAACCAAGAGAGTTGTACAGAAACATGGTTCCCAGACGTTATTTCAGACCCGTTATGTTAGAAAAAAATTCTAAAGTCACCGACCAAATTAATCAACAAATATTTATTGATTTATTGAGCACCTCCTATTTACCAGGTACCATTCTAGCCCCTGTGGATACATTAGAAAATAAAGCAGGCAAAAATATCTGTCCCTGTGGGGTTTACATTCTGGTTGGAGATGTTTGGTTTCTCCCAATAAGGACATAAAAATTAAAAAATTAGCCATGACAATAGAAACTCGTGCTTTCATTTTTAAAAAACGGTCACCTTTTTTTTTTCAAAGGGCATCCTTATACCCAATACACGGGGCTGACACGATTTCAGAACAAAGGGCTGGTCTTTCCAGAAAGTGTTATATCTACATGTAGACTCTTGGAAACCACAGCTGCAGAGTAAGGAAGGGTGAAACCACAAGCAGGACCCTGGTGGGCATCTCGTTTCTGGCCTGTGGCTCCCAGAACTAAACCGTGCCTCTTGCATATTGAAAGCCCGGAGAGCTGGTGTGGCCCATCAATTCTGGCAGCACCCCTGGGTTAAATTCTATTCCTAAAATACCCACCTTTGGTCCTGACCTCCTAGGAGCTTTCTCTTATCTCTCTATCTTACTTTCTCCTCTAACCTCTTGAGAGTTGGGGGTGGTTTTCTGTCTGGTTTTGGGTAAGCCGCTGTCTCTGGAGCTTTAACTCCATCACAAAGGTGAGTGAATCCTCCAGTAAGCACTTTCCTTCCTCGTCCTGAAAATCCAACAAGGGCGACTTCGAGGACACGGTGCAGAGATGTGGTTCCCTGGACCTTGAACAGTGTTAGTCTTAAGAGCAGATGTTTATGGCCACAGATCGTGCTGGGCCAGCCTGACAACCAGATCCCAGAAGATAGAAGTGCTCATACTTTCTTTGATGAATTAACTTTTTTGTGTCTGCCATTTTTGAGCTCTTTGTTTTATTTTCTTCCCCAGATTTATTGAGCCATAATTGGCCTGTAATTGACTCTTTTGTGTTTGTGACTTGTGGGGCTCTCTAAAGTTTGGGGCACGGGGTCTAGGCAAGACTCTCGCCTGGGTCTAGGGGTGGTGCTGCCTGTCCCATCACTACCGAGTCCCCCATCTTGCCCACTATGGGTGTGGTGGTTTCAATTCAATGGATAGAATAGAAGGAGTAGGAGGGACCTTGTAAGTTACTGTAATCCTGGAGCTTGTTGCACACGTACGTTGGTCTTCCTGGGGTTGGCCTTGCCCTGAGATATGCTGTGCATGAGGTGGGCTTCATTTGCAGGCCAAGAAAATCTCCTCTGAGTCTGTTGGTAAATGATCTGTCTAATTTGCAGCCTCAGGATCTCATGGAGTGGGGTGTGGCTTTGGAAATGGGTCTTATGTAGGACAGTATGTAGCACAGTGCTGGGAGTAGGGATGCTCAATGATGGATGGATGGATGGATAAATGAGGTAAGAGGTAACTCTCAGGAATTACTTAGGATGTGATATTTTATTTCTATTTAACAATAGAGGGTGCACTTGGATCCCCCAAACTCCTAAATCTTTATCCCTCAGAATGGAGGCTGGAGGGGACAATGGTTTGTAGTCTAGCTACAGGCTTGGACAATGTGGGAAAGAACAAATAGGATGTAGAGGAAGAGGTCAGAGCTACTATTCTGGGTCATTTTTCTTTTTGTGTTGGGCACATGGTAATGAATGCGTGGAGTGGGACAAGTAGGATGACATCAGCCCAAATCCGTGGAAGTGGATATAGGATGGGGTTAAGGAAATTTCCCCTAAATGCACAATGGGACCCCTGGAAATGGGTTCTTACCCTTGAGCTGCCCACTTCGTCCCCCTCTTCTGTTGCCAAGGGGGCTGGTTAGGGCCAGGGCAAGCTGGTCCCCCTGGTTTAAGACTTGCGTTGGAGGGAGGGGGTCTGATATAAATGATAAATGAAGGGGTCTTAAGTTTTTATGATAAAATTATTATTTTAAAACTTTACACCTCTTAGTGCTATGGGGGCTCCCAGCTGGAACGTTCTTCAGAAGTGAGTGTTGAGGGTCGAGAAGTTTTTGACTGTGTGCAGACATATCCTTAGAAAGACCCCTCCCTCTATTCTGCTATTATGATTTATACCTAAGCCATAGTGTTAGAATTTATACTGGGGGAAATATGAATGTGTGTTAGTTAAAGAATGCATTTCCCCCTGGTGCTTAGGTAGGTAGGGTCTGCAGAGGGTCCTCGTCATATTAACGCAGGCTTTGCTTTGCCTAAAGAGTAATTCCAAGCCTGCTGTCTGCAGAGAGCGTTATCAAAGGGATCTCGGTGTGAACGGCGGCATTCGTGACTGGCGGTGGTGGAGGCTTCCCCGCCCTCCCTGGCAGCTGCTGAAATTGAGCTGTCAGGCGAGGAAGATGAAATGCTACTTTGTTCTATGGCTTGAGCTCCCAGAGGCAACATTTCCAGGTCATTTGACATTAGTTCAGAGAATGGGAATGTATTTATCTTTTTTTTTCGTTTTTCTCAAACTTAAAAAAAAAAATGTTTTCTGCTCATTGGTAGGTAGGAAGTGACGGCTCTCCAGGACGGCTGCCTGCATGTTTGAGGGGAGACGTTTACCTGGGTGGCTCATGGTGCTGAGAGAGGATGCCAGCCTTGCCCGCCCTGGGAGTATCGGGCGCTACCCTCTGAGCATCAGCCTTTGAGCACCTCAAATACTGATAATCTTTGAAGCAATGTTTCCTGAAGAGTGTTTCTTGGGACGTTAGCTGCACAAGATGTTCCAAGGAAAGAAAAATGCCACGAAGAATATAAAAGTGTTCTGTGGCCAAATGAGTTGGAGAAATACCATATTTATGCTCCTCCTGCCAACACGCGGTTCATATTATTATTTTAAAGACTCTGAGCATTCCTACAGGCAAGAAGCTTGTTAAGCTTTATTTAAGCTAGAATTTCCCAAATTTATTTGAACTTTTGAAATTTTCAAAAAGATTGTTGAGTTTCTCTTGTGTGTCTGGTGTTTTACAAGGCACAGAGATGAGAGGTACGATGGGGAGGAAGGCAGATGGACCTTATGTGGCTCCCTGGAGTTTATAGACAATAAACAGGTGAACAAAGCAATGAATAATTACACATCATGGTACATGGTGTGAATAAACGAGCAGGGTGTGCAACGAGGAATAGTGGGAGGGGTGCATCTGATGGAGGAGAGGGAGGGTCACTTCAATAAGGCAACTTGTAGTTGAGAACCAAAGCATGAGAAGCTGGCAGCCAAGTGAAGTGTGAGAGAAAGAGCTGAGGAAGCATGTGCAAAGGACCTGAGGTCTCACACAGTCTAGTTCCAGGAAATGCCTTTTGAGCATCTGTAGCCTGTGTAAATTATCCTGTCACTAGAGAAGCTCTTAAGATATTTACAAAGGGCCTGATACAAAATATATAATCCATGTAGAACTGATCCCCTGCCTTCCCTTGTCAAAGAGATTGTGAATATGGCCATCGAGAAAGGGCTTGGTCTGGGGCAAGCTCCATGGCTCTGTTCCTGAATGACCTCAGACTTATTCAGTGGTGTATGGGGTGGGATTCTGAGACCATTGATGCCGTCAGAGTGGAAAGGGTCAGTCTCTGCAGCTCTCCAGCCAGAGCCCCCAGTTCATATCAATCTCATTGTGGTTTGGACTCATTCAAGGTGCAGTAATGAGAGTGCAAAGGGGTTAGATTTCTAGAGCAGGAGTTCTCGAACACCTGTGCGTGAAAGAGACGCCTGGGGAGTTTGTTACAACGCACAGTCCGTGGGCCCCCCTCCCTCAGACCCCAGGGATGCTTCACACATCTGCGCCCAGGATTTATTGATTAGGCCCTTGGCACACACCCTATTCTGACTCTGCGCTTGCTTAGGCACAGTTCGTCTGTTTTTTATTTATGAACTCCGTTGGGTACATCTTAAGGGCCATAATAGACTTGATTTAGAAGCCATTGCTTTTGTAATCTGGTGTGGCAATGATCCCCAAATCTGAAAGATGGCAGCTGGTGGAATAATAAATCAGGAAACAGACTTATTTATGTACTCTTAAAACAAGAAGAACAAGGCCACAGAGTTTCTGCAGGTAAGTGACCCCCCCCTCCACCACCTCACCCCCAAGAAGCCCCATCAGGGTTGGGCTTGGTCATTTGGGGCGGGGGAGGGTGGACCTCACTTCCTTCCTCGGACCTGGTCTTATTCCCTGTTCTACAGGGAGCCCTCCATCTGTGGTCTTGAGTCCTCTCTTCTCTTGGAAGTTGCTCTGTCAGTTTTCTCCTTTTTTGCATCTTGGAATATCAGCAAACTCTCGTCTTTCTCACCCTGAGAAGGAACATTCGCCTTTGATCCTGAATCTCATTCTTGCCACTCATCATGCTGTCTTGAACGACTCTCAGACTTTCAGGGATGACCACCCTCCTCACATTGCTGTTGGCATTCGGCCCAGCCCCGTGATACGGCTTCCTGGGCTCTGTGTAGACCAGCCCCGCCTACTTCTCCAAGCTGGCTTCTTACCCTGAACTCCTTTTCCTGCCGTGCTCCAGCCATCCCGAAATCCTGTCACTCACCGCATCCTCCTGCCTCGTGACTTTCTCTACAGCATCTATTTGTGTCTGGATGGTCATGTGTGTTTATCATCTGTCTCTCCCTGACTCGAATGAAAGACTCGTGAATTTAGGAATCTTGTCTGTCTTGTTCCCTGCCATATTCT
Organism: Equus quagga; assembly: GCF_021613505.1. Lineage (NCBI taxonomy): Eukaryota > Metazoa > Chordata > Mammalia > Perissodactyla > Equidae > Equus > Equus quagga. Next base: position 4,764,442 of record NC_060273.1, read on the forward strand.
GAGCATCTAAAATAGTACGTATGTAAATAGTTGATAAATATTTATTATTTAAAAGAATAAATTCATTCTCTTTCTTCTGGGTATTTGTATGTGCTGTCTGGTTTGCCTGACAATCTCTCTGTTCTCTTATCTCCTCCATACGCACCCTTTGCCTGCTAACTCTTATATATCCTTAAGTTCTCAACTCACCTGTCACTTCCTCCAGGAAGCATATGCTACTTCTTCCAGGAAGCCCCATATCACTTCCTCCAGGAAGGATTTCCTGACTTCCCAAGTTTGGGATGGCTTTCTCCTGTGTGCTCCCATAATACTTATTACACTGTGTTACAACTGCCTCTTCATATGTTTCATTCCTCTGTAGACTGAAGCTCCAGGAGGACAGGTCCTGGATTCCTATATATCTTTGAATCTTGAGCTCCTTCCTATGAGGTCTAATGTAGTGCCTTTACATGGTAGGTGTGCAATAAATGTTTATTGGATAAGTGATTTTTAACTCTCTGTCTCTCTCCTCTCATTTTTACCCAAGCACTTCAAGAATTGTCTATACTCAATGTCTTCTTTTATCTCAACCTACTGCAAGTTGACTCTTGGACCCTGCCACAGGACTTCTCTGCACAGGACACCCAGGAAGTCCATGCTGCCAAAACCCAACAGATGCTCCCCAGCCCTTATCTTAATTGTCTTCCCTGAGGCATTTGAACCTGCCAACCAGTCCTCCTTGATACTCCGTCTGTAATGGCAGCCATGGTGCCCAGGTCTTGCTGCTGTGTGTGCTCAATGCAGAGAGGCATTTTGGCCAGCAAGTAGCTGGAGAGTTCATTGGCTATCTGGCAAACCCCTGTAGCAAGAGAAATGGATAATGCTGCAATTTAACCTCATGCAAATAAAGAGGCTTTCCTAAAGGTTGTGTTATAATTCGGGGCTTTATAAATTCCCACATCCCATCCATCAATTCTGTCCTCCTCCCAAGACAACACTGTGACCATCTATATCCTTTGGACAGGAAGGGTGGGAAAATGGATGGAAGTGGCTTGCTGCCTGCTCCCTAGTCCTTAGGAGGGGACTTCACACTTCCAAGAGATCATGAGCCTTCTCCTCTATGGCTCATGGTCAAAACTCAAAAATTTTTAATTTTGTATTTTTAATACCAGGTAGTGGGAAACACAAATGTTCCTCTTTTCCCACTTTATAGACATTTCTGGAAGCAGGTCTGTTTCACAGAGGTAGTCCAACCCAATTCGTTGGAAAGAAAAACTACAAAAGAAAGCCATTATGCAAATGTCAGGCGGTGCGAGACACCAGGGAAAGGGTGGCGATATAAGCTTTTGAATGCATTTCCCATTCTATTTTAATGTTAGACCTTTGTATGGTGATTATTACCAATGATATGCCTTAAAGCTCTTTACCCGGGAGATGTTCTTAATTCTCTTATCTCTATGAGGGTCCCCAGTCCTCTCTGCTGGACACTGTGCTCCCTTCTTTGGAGTGGGAGGGTCACTTATTCTCATAAAATATCATCTATATACTTTAATAGAAATTAATCGAGGACCGAGGTCTTTTACAACTTAAGTTTGGGGTTATGACCTGGGAATTGGTGAGAATTTTTTTCTGAATGTGTCACATCTGTGGAGAAAATTGAGTCCATCTCATATTATTTTTTCCAAGACCTCCTTCTACCTGCCATCTATTCATTCATTTGTTGATTTATTCACTCATCCAACATGGTGCTATGGATATGAGGACACTGGGAAGATGATCTTTCATTGGCTGTCTTTTATTTCCAGGGCGAGAATCTTTGAAATGCCCACCAATAATTTTGTCTCTAGCTCAAAGGCTCAGTTCTTCCTGAGCTCTTGGCAAGGTTAGAATGGCCTCTGATCACTCAGGAAAGAAGTAAGATTTGATGGAACAGATTTATTTCTGTTCCATCCAGGTTTGTTTCCGAGGACACCATCCGTGGCAAAGTGTGGTAATTGGGGATCTGCAGTGATATATCAAGTAGGATCAGAGCCTCCAGCAATTCCATTTAGAGTCTGAGAAGGCTGCCTTTTTCCTAGATATTAGAACTGCCAGGGTCAGGACTCAGTGAAAGAACCTCTTGGTCTTGTCACCTTTGGTTATGCATTAGATCAAGGCTCTGACAGTAGATTCTGGTGCCAGGAGCTACCATGAAACAACTGGAGTGTATAGAGCAATTTTTCAGGGTCCGGAGGAGAAGGAGTGGAAAGAACTAGGGAGGAAAGAAAACTTCAGGGGAAATTGATCTTGGGATCAGAGGATCATACACTTTGACACCACTGGCCTCGTTTTCCTGGGGTCAATAACAAGGTCCTCAAACCTGCAAATGCTGGAAAATCCTCCTTAATGTTCTGTGTGCAAGAGAGCTGATCTAGTGGATGGCTGGCCCACATTCCCCTGCTCCTGATGTGGCTATTCTATAGCTTCTTGTTTTTTAAATAACATTTTTGCAGAGATATAATTCACATGCCATACAGTTTACTCATTTAAAGAGTACAATTCAATGGTTTCTTGTATATGTACTGAGTCGTGCAACCATCATCACAAGTTTTAGAACATTTCCATCACCCCCAAAGGAAACCTCATACCATTTGTCAGTCACCGCCCATTTCCCATCCCCCTCCCCAGCTCCTGGTAATCATTGATCTGCTTTCTATCTCTCACCACAATTTATAATTGCGCATTTACTTGTGCATGTGTTTTTTTTAATGTCTGTCACTGTCACTAGACCGTGAGCTCAATGTGGATAAGAACCACTTTTGTTTTATCCACCACTCCAAGGATATGATACACATTTGTTAAAAGGAATAGAGAAGAGAGTTTCTCCTCCCTCCAACTACCCCTCCACCCCCACCCCGTACCGTGTTACCTCTGCTCCTTGATTAGGTCTTCTCTATGGGTTAAAATTTCATTTCCTCTCACTGAATTTATCTTTCTAGCTCTCGGATTATTTCATTTCTTCAGCCTAATAAGAAATGATACTGGGGCTGGCCTGGTGGCGTAGTGGTTAAGTTTGCATGCTCCTCTTTCGTGGCCTGGGGTTCGTGGATTTGGATCCTGGGTGCAGACCTACGCACCGCTCATCACGCCATGCTGTGGCAACATCCTGCATAAAACAGAGGAAGATTTGCACAGATGTTAGCTCAGCAACAATCTTTCTGAAGCAAAAAGAGGAAGATTGGCAACAGGTGTTAGCTCAGGGACAATCTTCCTCTCTCTCACACACACACACACAAGAAATGATACTAATAGCTTCCATTTCTAACATGTCTGCATTTGTTTTTTTCCAACTTTGTTGAAATGTAGCTGACGTGTAACATTGTGTGAGCTTAAGGTGTACGATGTAATGATTTGATGTATGTACATATTGTGAAATTACTGCCACGATAAGATTAGTTAACACATCCATCACTTCACATAGTTACAAATTTTTGTGTGTCGTGAGAACTTTTAAGGGGCCGGCCCCGTGGCTTAGCAGTTACATGTGCATGCTCTGCTTCAGCGGCCTGGGGTTCGCCGGTTTGGATCCTGGGTGCGGACATGGCACCGCTTGGCACGCCATGCTGTGGTAGGCGTCCCACATACAAAGTAGAGGAAGATGGGCACGGATGTTAGCTCAGGGCTAGTCTTCCTCAGCAAAAAAGAGGAGGATTGGTAGCAGATGTTAGCTCAGGGCTAATCTTCTTCTTCAAAAAAAGATACACTGTCTTAGCAACTCTTAAATACACAATACAGTGTTGTTACTATAGTCGCCACGCTGTATGTCACATGTCCAGAGCTTACTCATTTTCTTGCTGGAAGTTTGTACCCTTTGACCACCTCGGTCCGTCTCCCTCACCCTGTGTTTGTTCGTGGGTGCATACAAATATTTCTCTCCAAGAGTATGGGCTTTCTCTTCTGGTTTCTTCCCCTTTGCTAAGGAAATGAGTCCTTGTTCTCAGTATTGGGTTTATTCCCCCCTTTCTGTGTCATGTGAGGTGATCTGGGTTTGCCAAGAGCAAAAGGTTCAATTCCAACTACCTGTCATTTAAAGAATAGATTGATTATTCACAACCGTAAGAAGACTTGTTATAAGATGAAAACCAAAGATTTTGGACAAAAGGTGGAGCCAGCTGTCCCATAAATTTTGGGAATGAATCCCAGTGTTCTTGCTTCTCCAGCTGATGTACGGTTGTCCTGGTCGTCTGCCCTCCTAAACAAGGAATTACAGACAGGTGTCCTGCTGGTGAGATGTCATTGGATCCGACCGTGGCCCTGGCTGCCACAACCAGTTTCTCAAACGGGATTGGTTTTCTAGTTCCCGCAGGTTGAGGCATGGCACTTGAAGGAGTCCCGGTCACCCACACATTGTTCTGTTGGAACGTGGGCAATGATTGCTCTGCCACCATCAGTAAGCAGGGCGCCATGGTGACATCAAGAAAATGGAAACATCTGGGGTTCGTTATCGTGGCTGCAACTTTAGGTGGATACTGAGTGGGAAAGATGACATGGGTCATTCAGATAAACAGGGCTGAGAGCAAATGAGAACTACCTCTTCCTTAGCTTTTGCTGAGCTACGTTCACGATATTCTGAGATTCAGAAGGAAAAGTGGTGTGTGTGTGTGTGTATGAGCCACTCTGCATTGGAATTTGGAAGCCACTTTTCCTCCTCCTTCAAGACATAGTGGAGTAGAAGTTGCCCGGAATCTTTTCTGTAAGCTGTCCTGAGATATTTCCCAACAGCCGGATATTTTCCAATAGGAGAGGCTCCTGGGGGTGGAGGTCTTAATCCAGCCAAACCTGGTCTTGCTCCTCTTCAGTTGCTCTCTGGTTCTGTACTTAGGATAATATGTTAGCCTGTTTAGACTGGCTTTTGTCAGCTCACCAGGTGCCTTCCGCACATCAGGAATATGGACGACAGACACATAATCAAACACATAAATATCCATTTGCAGATGGTGGTGCAGTATGGAATGACCATTAAGTGTGAGGTGTGTGATGGCTTTTACTTTCGATGGAGTGATTAAAAAATAAAGATTTTGGAGAATGGAGTTTAATATGTGCTACCCACTCCTTCTGGTTATTATATTTTGTTTCTGGCTGATTTCCTGATATTGGCTGATTTTTTTTTTTTTTTTTTTTTGGTTTGGTAGCTTGCCCCATTTCCTAGAGATTGCAGAAAAGCAAAAATGAAACAAAAATCCACCACAATATGCCCAGATACCTCTCGAGTGTTTGAGACTGTTTATTTTTTTGTAGAGTATTAGACAGGGAGACACTCACAAATGAGCCACCAGACAATTCACCCGCAGACACTCCACATCGACTCTGTCCCTTCTTGTGTATTTAATCAAATAGCAGCGTAATAAATTAGCAGCCATTCGTTTGGACACCAAATACCAAGTCGCTCTCCTAAGTGACCTGGATTGATTTCCACGTGTCGCAATTCATCAGAAGGAAGTGGCTTCACCACTGGGAGTCCAAACACTGAACGCATTTCTGTTCACCATTTCGCTTTCACCAGCAAAAGACACTTGGTTTTCTGCCTTAGATGGGAAGCCTGGCAATTAGTGGGACTGGAAAGGCCAGACAAAGGCCCTCAGATGGATTGCCCTTCCCAGAACAGAAAGGCTTTGTGAGCAGCTGGGGGAAAATAGTTGGAGCCAGTATCTAGGAGAGAAAGGATGGGACATCTAGCTGCGTCCCACGTCCATGGCCTCATGGATATATGGGCACACGTGGCCCCGGGCTGTGTCACGTTGGAGTAGTCGTGAGTTATGGCACACTTGTCAGATTAAATGCTGATGTTAATAGCTCACATATATCCAGTCTTTACGATGTGCCAAGCATTCTTCTAAGTGCATTAAAAGTGCTAACTCATTTAGTCTTTATACCCACCCCACGAGGTAGGTAGGACTATAGTCTACTTTATAGACAGGGAAAACGAGGCACCCAAGGGTAGGCAACCCGCCCACGGTCCCCCAGAGAGGTGGTGGTAGATCATGTCTTCAATACTAGCCTGTCTATAAAGAATGGGGCTCATTTCTATGTCTATGGGTGGAGGGGAAACCACCTCAAACCATAGCCGTGGAATGTTGAGATTAACAACACGGATGGAAGGGTTCCGCCTATGTTCAGATGAAATCGCCATCAAAACCAGCACCATCATCATCACCACCGACACCATCATTGTTGTATTTTGTTGGTAAATTCATCGTCAGTGTTGGTGGAGATGGGTCAGGGAGCGGCTCAGAGGTCATGGTGATAAGCGTGGAGTACTTGGAATTTGAGAGTTAGGCAGGCAGTGATATGCGGATGGGGGAGGGTTGTCATTTTCTCAGCTTCTGTCATCAGTAGTGAGCTGGCATATTTTGGATAAATGTCATGTTTTCCTGCCGATCGTTCTCTGCCCACCATCAGGATGGGTGTCTACCATCCTGTGCTTTCTCTCTCATCCAGACTCTTCTTGTGGCCTCAACTTTGCTCAGTCATGGTCTCAGAGCTCATATTTTGAAGTCGATACCTAAGGTGTTTGTTTTCTGGTTCATCCTACCACCTGACTCCATTGGGTTTGGAAAGACACGGCACTTCCTTCTTCGGGTGTCCTCGTGAGGGATTGACACCTCTCTGCTGATTCGGGGCGTTCATCAGGTAAGGTAGAATACCTCTTAAGGGTTGACTTCCCCCATTGCAGGTATCCTTAGTGTTGAGTGAATGGGCTTTGAAACAGTCAAATTTGAAACCTGATTCCGAATTTGTCTCACCTGGGCAAGTCTCCGACATTGACTGACTCTCTGATTACTTCTCTGTAAAATGGAATGAATGATGCTGTCTTCAGAAACTTTTGGTAAAGATTAATGAGAGTTAATGTTCCTTTTGAGCCCTCTCTATGTACTGGCCAGTGTGCTAAGAACTTAAATTTATCATCTCATTGGATTTTCAGAACAGCTCCATGAGGCAGGTGCTTTGTCATTCCCATTTCACAGATGGGGAAACTGAGATTTGGAGAGATTAAATAACTGGCCAAAGTCAGTTAAACTGTGGGATGAGAAGTCTGTATGACTCCAAGGTCATTTCTCTTCTCAGTATGAGAGAATGGGTCAGATATTCAATTAATGACTTTCCTTTTTCCCTTCCCCGTGGTCTCTCTATCTGATCTTTCTTTTGGGCATCCTGCCGTGGGGATGAGAAATAAGGATTATCTTTCTTCTCTTCCTTCTCGACATGGTTCTTTCTGTTTGAATAGTTTGGGGTTCATCCTGTCCTGTCTCCTCTATAAGAGGATCCTAGTAGAAGAACATAATGTCAGTCATATTGCAGATATCATAAAGATTAAAAACCCGGAGTGATGGGAACTCAGCAGTTAAGTGAAAATTTCCGTGTTAGGAGTGGGGCTTAAACTTTATCAGCCTTTTCATAGCCCCATCATGCAGTGACATTCATGGAGGAGTATTTCACTGGGCATGGAAACACACACATGGTCAGGCACCTGGGCATGTCCTCCTCACCTGCCGGACAGCATGACCAAGCATTGGAGTGCTTTCCCTCCCTGGCTTGGTTTTTCCTCTACCTGTTCTCTTTTGCTTTCTTCTAACCCAAAGTTTCATATACAGCTGGGTCTGTATGTATGCAGCATACATGATGGGTTTGAACAAGAAGGTCTGAGCTCAAATCCAGGCTTTGCCCCTTACTTGCTGTATGTCTTAAACCACCATTTTCTCATCTGTAAAATGGAGACAAAAATCATTGTTGTGAGGTTCAAAAGTGAATTAGCACATGTCAAGTCCTTAGAATAGCTCAATAAATGTCAGTCATTTGACCATTCTGAGTGCTTAATCACTGGTCAGGGGAGCCTCCGATGGGCAAACTAACATTGGACATTAAAAGCATTTTGTGTATTATATTTAGTAAAGATCTTGGAGACCTTTAAAAAAAAAAATAAGACAGTGAGTTCAGAACCCTGAGACATCAGGTGGAAGGGTATTTATTCTTTGCAGCCCAGTGGTGAGGTGACTCATTTTCAACTTTTGTGACGATGGACTCTTTCTTGTTTCTAATAGCAATATTACAAGGCACAACATGCGAATCTCTCATGGTGCAGAGCAAGACTTTAAAGCACAATTCAGACGTGTGCTCCTTCCCTCATGTAACTTAAATAAATGATTTGTTGGGAATGGAGTGGCTTAATCCAGGTGGTTCCATGGAGCTCCAGGATCCTTTATCAGGTCCACCCTGTATGAGATGAGGGAGACACACACAGCTCAGAAGCTCCTCAGACTTTCCGGGAAGGACCCAACCGTTCATTTATTCATTCCCATCTTTCAACAATATTTATCAAGTGGATACTATGTTCGCAGAGCTCTTCTAGGCGGTGGGGACGCCGCAATGAACCCAACAGATAAAAATCTCTGACCTCGGGGCTGGCCCCGTGGCCGAGTGGTTGGGTTCACGCGCTGCGCTGCAGGCGGCCCAGTGTTTCGTTGGTTCGAATCCTGGTCGCGGACATGGCACTGCTCATCAAGCCACGCTGAGGCAGCGTCCCACATGTCACAACTAGAAGGACCCACAACGAAGAATATACAACTATGTACCAGGGGGCTTTGGGGAGAAAAAGGAAAAAAATAAAATCTTTAAAAAAAAAAAAAAATCTCTGACCTCATAGACCTTATATCCTGTGGCAGGATTTCTTACTCTTGGCACTATTCACATTTTGGCCCAGATGACTTTTTGTTATGAGAGGTGGTCCTGTGTGTTGTGGGGTGTTGAGCAGCATCCTTAGTCATCTCTACCCGCTAGATGCCAGTAGCACCCCCTCTGCCAGTTGCGACAATCAAAATCTCTCCAGGTATTGCCAAATGGCCCCTGGGGGAAAGACCACCCGAGGTTGAGGATCATCTTCTATGGGGAGGGAGATGATAATCTGTAGAACAGTGTCATGGAGAATAACTCCCCAGGGGAGAGAAGGGGTTCCCGGGGGAGGGGTTGGCTGTTCTACAAAGGGCAGTCAAGCAAACTCACTGAGATGATATCTGGGCCAAGACAGAAGAGGTGAGGGAGGGAGCCCCGTGGACATCTGTGGGCGGAAGGAGCAGCAAGGGCAGGAGAATGTGTTTGAAATGCAATGAACAAGGGGAAGAAGGTCACTAGAGGGATGAGGCGAGACAGGTAATGGCCGTGGGGGGCCGGGGGCAGATGGCCACATAAGGCTCTTCCTCTGAGGGAGACGGGAGGTGTAAAAGCTTTAAGCAGAAGAGCAGCATGACCTGACTTCTTTTTATGAAGGATGCCCCGGCCACATGGGGCAAGGGCAGGCACGGGAAGGATATTCAGGAGGTTGACATAATGATGGTGGTCCAGACCAGGACGGTGGCCATGGAGATGGCGAGAAGTGGGTGACTCTGGTTTTGTTCTAAGGGTGAAGCTGGGAGGATTTGCTGATGGCTTGGTGGTGCAGTGGGAGAGGAAGGGAGACATCAGGGATGACTCCCAGGCGTTTGGAGTGAGCAGTGGAAGAAAGGAGGGTCGGAGTTTCCCTGGCAGCTGTTGGCAATGTTGGCCCTTGTCTCCAGCTTGGGGGGTGTGGTGGAGGCCATGAAAGTGGCTCCTTTCCAGTTTTCTCATCAGTGCTCTGGCCTGAGCTATTCCATCATCCTCCCCTACCTGCATCATCATCACTTTTGGGTGCTCGTTAAAATGCAGATTCCTGGGCCCAACCCAAATAAACTGAATCAGAATTGATGGGGGTGGAGAATTTTAAGATAAGCTCAGATGATTCAGACACTGCTCATTTTGAGAGCTCCAGCCCCAGGGGACACCCCAGTAATAGCTCTTAGCTTCCTCTAGGGAAGCCTTCCTTTGTCTGGCTGTTCCCTTGGGCCCAAATCTTGGCCCCAGTGTTTCTCCCCCTCCCCCTCGGTCCCCTGCCAGGCCTCCCAGGGTGCCTTTCTATGAAATAGGCTTGTCCTATCCCATATCCTGTCAATCTTTCAGCTTCTTCGTTTTGCTCACCAATGACATTGTTCTGATCAGATCTTCAAGTTTTTTTTTTTTTTGAGGAAGACTGGCCCTGAGCTAACATCCATGCCCATCCTCCTCTACTTTATATGTCAGACGCCTGCCACAGCATGGCTTGTCAAGCGGTACCATGTCCGCACCGGGGATCCGAACCAGCAAACCCGGGGTCAGGGAAGCGGAACGTGCGAACTTAACCACTGCACCACTGGGCGGGCCCCAGATATTCAAGTTCTAATCTGTTTTGGGTGGAAGCCTGAGTAACTTGAACAACAGGCAGATTTCCAATCTTAGAATGGTAGATTTTCGTACCTACAGGGGACCTATGCGGGCATCAAGATCATCTCTTTCATTTTTCCCAGGTGAGGAAACGAAGGTTCAGAAAGAGAAGTAATTTTGTACAGTTCGACCCAACAATAATGCTGCCAGGTGCCCTTGCCTGGAAAACATAAGATCTGATCGTGTTGCATCAGGCTTTTTAGCCGTCCAGCCACCTACAAGGGTTTTTCATTCTCACATGAGCCTGTCTTGCCGCGTCTCAATAGCTGCTCTTGTTTTTTAACTTCGGAAAATTGTGTGCTTTGCATTGAGTGTCAAGCTTCTCCATCTCCTGCATGTTTCAGTTCCCGCACCTTGAGCTCTGTTTTAGGGAAATCCAGGGCTTTAACTAAACTCTTGAAAGTCATTATTTTGTGTTCTCATTTTGCAAGAAAATGTTGGCTCCAGAAGGGGAAGCTTCACAAAGCCAGAAGTGAGCTGTAGAGACGGTGGCAGCCCAAGCGCTGTGCCGTGAGCCTGGCTTTTCGAGTCCCGCTGCTTGATAAAGACCGTGCTAAATGGATTTGGGCCCCGTCCTCTGACTAGCCAGATAACAAATGGATGCTTTAATAACTTCGTGATAATAAGGGTCGTTCCCCTCGTGCTGCAACAGCCTCCACTGAGAGATTTCACGTCGGTGTTATTTTATTATCATGAAAGCATATTTGCTTTATGAAGAGAACATATTTCATCATAATTGTGAAGCTTCCTTGACCCTAAAAACATCCTAACTTGCTCTCTCTGGATAGTCAGTTTCTTAATTTTAATTCTGTGAACTCAGATGTTGAGGAATGGGTGAAATAAAGGAAAAGTTAATCATCCTTGTTGTCACTGTCATCGTCACCATCACCATCACTAGCATTATCATCATCATCGTCATCATCACCATCGTTGTCATCACCGTCACCATCGTTAGCATATCATTATTGTCATCATCACCATTGTTGTCATCACCGTCACCGTCGTTAGCGTTATCATCATCATCATCACCATTATCATCCTCCTCCTCATTGTCATCACAGTCAGCATCAGCACAGCTACTATTTATTGACTTAACTTGTCCTTCACGTGCTCTCTCAGATGATCATACGAACAGCTCTATGTCAGGCGAGTACGACTTTTCTCATTTTATGGATGATCTATTTGGAGCTCAGAAAAGTGAACTTCCTTGTCCAAACCATCAAAGTCGCTGGAAAAGGGCAATTTCTGGCCCCATGTTCCCTGGCAACTTCTCCTACCTGATGGGAATGGAATGCATGCCCCATGCCATCTAGGGTTGGAGCTGCCTATCTCAGAGATGTAGCTTCCAGAGGCACATGGAACAGTCAGAAGTGCTATACTATGTAGACCTGGCCAATAAGTAATTAATTAACCTTGATTGATCTAATTGAGCTGACCATGTCCTCATGAAGATAGGAAGAAGAGATAACTCCATTTCTACTTGGTATGGGGTATAACCTTTAATTGAGCTGGAATCAACACCCAGAGAATCTGGTGCCAGGATGCCCAATTTTCCCTCATTTTTTATAATAGCATCAAAAGCTGGCATTATGTGAAGTTTGCAGTAAGTGGATCACCAGTGCTTGTACTTTGAAGGGAGGCCGTGTGCTCCCTTGGGCTGGGACCACTGGGGTTGGGGGCTTTGTGAGAATTTCTTCTTCTGATGGAGTCGTGTCAAGACGGACTTCATGTTCCTCCTTCGTGTTTTCTCCTTTGCTCCCTCCCTGCCTGTCTATCGTTTTGTTGATTTCAAAGTCCATATCCACCAAGAAAAGTAGTTAGGAAAACAGAGCAAATAACCTCCACCCACCCACCCAAGAGAAGAACTGAAGAAGTTTTTCATCAGTACTGCAAGTTGCTTAACTGGACAGTCATAATTTCCCAGATGAATCCCGTGAAGATGTGCATCCTGGCCCCTTTCTGCCCAAATATCTGGATGATGTGTTGCGTTCACAGGAACTGGGAGAAGTGCCAAGGTGAATGTTAAGTTGGTTTTGGAGATACTGCACACACGCTGACTCACTTGCCTCTTCGGTCCTTCTCGCTTTTCCACTGTGGGGAGTTCCTATCAAAGCCCATTCCTTAAAGGGGCACCTTCTGGTGTGATGTCAGCAAGCCGCCCTGTTTGTAAAGGAAGCGAGGTGCAGCCACGATATCGTGGGAAACAAGGAGCTGGAGCGTCTGCGTGCTGTAGAACTCAATAAATACAGGGGAGAGGTTCTTCAGAGCTGTTATTGATTGGGTGGTGAGGAGTTATTAAGTTCTAAGAATGACTTATTACACCACTTGGGCCAAGATTAAAGAGGAGTTAAGCCGCGGATATCCATTGGGAGCTCTTTCTATGGTTTAGAACCCTCTGCTGGGGCCCCTGCCCTCCCCTGCTGGCTTCTCCTTTCTCTTCTCTTCCCCTTCCCCCCCCCACCTCCAGGTGGTCTGATGGAAGATACTGTCAGGACATTTTCCAAGTTGGTTTATGTCTCTTAACTGAACATCCCCAGGAGCCCTGTGTGGGATGTCTTTATTGAATCACCCATTTCCCCAAGTGAACCCAAATGGTTTTCCAAGACAAAAGAGCAGTGTAATTATTTCAGAGGGTCTGAGAACAAGCAGACTTGTGATGTAGGGGAATCCTATTAGGCTGGTTGGCTCTGTAACTGACAGCTTCCACTTATGGCAGCTAAGTCAGGGGTTTCCATCAGACTAGGGGTGTCAGGGAGGCGTGAACCTAAGGGGGGGTAGGCTCACCCCAACATTGTTATGTTAAAATGGTGAGGTGCTTCAGCAGCTAAAATTTTAGGGGGAAAAATGGTGCCTTCTATGTATTCATATAATTAGCACCCGTGAGCTCTTTATTCATCCTGTCAATCATCTGATGTCCAGGGCCTTGAACGTGGAAAGTGCTCCATAAATGGTTTTGCTGACTCTCCTATTACAGGTGTGCAATCCCCTGGGGGCAGATGTGGTTTGAAATTCATCACTTTTCAGATATTAGAGAGGCTGTGAGGTGTCAATGCTACACATCCCATGACACCTCCAGTGGGGCCCGGGGCAGCGCTTCCTAATCAAACACATTAATATTTCTGCAAAAAGCCAGTATTCACCATAAGGAGGATAAATAAATATCACTAGGCTGATGAATGGCTGTTCTTTAGGTCAAAAACAGACCAGCCGGATGTTGGCAATTTCTTTTGGTTCAGCCTCATCTAAAGAGTCTCATGTCGGATCAGGGGAGATTTGCCACCAATGAATCTAAGTCAGATTTAAGAAGAAAGTTCCAGTTTGCCCAGAGGTTTTGGAATCTCTGACGGATGACCTTGGCCTCTACTTCCTTGCCCTCATTTGTCAGAAGGTATCTCGGCCTCGGTTCTTTCCGGTAACCACATTTCACTTGTTGGGTGTGGCCGTGAGCGTGAAAGAGAGTCCTGTTTCAGCTCCCTCTTCCTTCCTGCATCTCGAGAAGGACCTCGGACCCCAAACCCCACCAGGGAAACCCCATCCATGGTCTGACATTTAGAAGTTGATCGACTGGAATGAAAGAATTGTCAGTTTCAAAACGGGAAAACCCTCTGGGAGATCAGGCGCTCTGCAAACGTTCCCGCACGGTGACATGGAAAGAGAAAAAGAAAAAGGCTGCCTTGTTGTTTTATTAATTTACTTCTGACAGCTCTTAGTCCTGAGGACTTTGAGGTTCTCAGCGGATATTAAACGAATCCTCAGAAACCCCTCTGTGAAGTACCAATAATGAGCCACGTAGGAAATGGAGGTTAAATGAAGATAAAATCTCCATCCACTGGGTTGTTTCTGCGTCCTCCACCCCAGCGGTCCATGTGCATGGAGTGTGCACATCCCTAATTCTCCAACAGCCTCAAAACTCAACCCACCGTCTTCTCTCCGACTTGCACTTCCCCGGGGATCCCCCGGCTCAGGGAACAGCATAGTTAGCTGCTCAGGGGCTCCTACAGAAACCTGGGGGTCATCCTGTCCTCCCCTCCCTCACTCCCCACTCCCCTTGAATTCTCCCCTCCTAGGAAATCCACTCCCTGAAGCTTCTTCCCTCCGTCTCTCCCCTTCCATCCACCTCCCCGGCGTCTTAGATTCCCCCTGCAGCCCCCTCCTGTGTTCTGTCCGCTCCTGCACCCCCAAAATCCAGAGCAGTCTTTTCAAACACACACATGACCTTGCTCCAACACCCGGCTGCTCTCTGAGAAAGGCCTAAGTTCTTAGCGTGGTCCCGGAGACCCCAAGTGGCCCATCCTGTCTGTTCCCATACTTCAGCGACACCAGTTTGGTCTCTAAAGCACCAGCCCGGGGCCTCTGCCCCAGCTGCCTCCTCTGCCAGGATTGCTCCTGGCCCCAGGTCTTCTGTCAGCTCGTGTCGCGCTTCAGATCTTGGTGCACGGGGGAGATCTCAGAGAGCCTGGACCTTCCCTTTCATGGAAAAGTCAGACCTCTAACTACCCAATTAATTCTGTCGTTACCTGCTTAGCCTCTCCCACAACAGGCTCTAAGCCCCGAGAAGGCAGGCACCCTGCCTCTCTCCTCCGGAGGGGTCTCCCAGGTCTAGCACAGCGATGGGACTGGGGCGGACCCCAAGAGCGGACGGGCAGGTGAGGGCTGTGCCTGGAGAGGCAGGGAGCGCAGCCTTGCTTTTCTGGGTTCCTGTGAGCGCTGGCTGAGCGATTACACTCTGATCCAGGAGCAGCTGTGGGACTGACTGGTGGTGCAGCTTGTGGGAAAACATCCCCAGCTGCGTGGGTCTCGCCTTTGCCTGGCACTGTTTCCTTGGGATAAGTGCCGAGCGAGCTCGCGGCTCCTCTCAAGGACTGGGAGAAGTGGCTCCTCTCCCCGTGATGGGACAGACTTCCTCACTTAATCACCCGGGCAACTTGGATGCTGCCTGGCGCCAGGCCGCCAGCATGGCGGGCATTCGACCAAGGCCGGGGCTGCTTGGCGGCATTGCCTCCTCCAGCTGGTCCTGCTTCAACGCTCATTATTCTCCTGGGGAGGCTTCTAGCCTCCGAGCATCTGCTTTACGTGGATTGTGAGCTCCCCACGCGGGCCATCTTTGGGGAGCCGATGGCAGCATTACCTTTCATGCTGTCGGACCCTGCCCTGGCTTCGCCCAGGGGTGGTGCCTCCTGATCCTATCACCCAGGGCGGGGGACTCCTATGCTCCCGTTTAATTAAACGCAGACTGGTGGGATTCCAGCCAAGGTCGGTCCAGAGGCCGGAAGCTGTGCAGCAGATGACATTACGTTTATGTCCTAACCAGTCTCATGATTTCACTCCTCAAACGGTGGAGCCTGGTACGGTATACCTTGAGACAGGCCCTTCCCAGACTCCCAGAGCGGGAGGACGGGCCAAGCTAGGGGCATTTCCTTCATCTCAACTCCTCCTCCTCCAAGACCTGCAGGGTGTGGTGATTCCGGGCGTGTCAGCGTGGGCAGGGCTGGGAGGGTTTTTAACAAGATGGAAAGACTTCTAAGTGCAAGTACCCACACTTGCACTTGACCGGATGCAAAGGAGGACCGGGCAGGGCTGCCCTGGACTCGTGTTTGCAATTTTCTGACAAACAAAAATAGGAGCTTAATCATGAGTCTGCTTAACAATGCTACCAGTTCAGACCGAGCACTTTCTATGTGCTAAGTTTTATGAGGAACAGAAATATGGCTAAGAGACAGGCCCTGTGTTGCAACACGTTTATTGAGTACCTGCTGTGTACCATTGGGGGCTGTACAGGGGTAGAACAAAGCAGCATCCATGGGACATGGATGGGACACATAGTTCTGTGGGGGAGACAGCCATCCACTTAATAATTGTCAAACTAATGCAAATCAATAATCACAAGCTTTAGGAAGTGGCACAATGTACACGATGCTGCAAGGGTATGTCACAGGGGTTTCTTACCCAGTGTGGCACATCACAGAAGGCTTCCTGGAGGAAGTGCTGTTTGGACTGTGACCTAACGGATGTGTAGGAGTTCAATAGCAGAATGGAGCTACAGAGCTTTCCAAGCCGGGGTGATAGCACGTACAGCTGGAGCTCAGAGAGTGACAGAGAGGGTCAAGAGTGGAGGAAGAGGAGGAAGAAGTGAGGGGAGGGGGCAGACTTTGTGCAACAACCACATAAGGCATTTGGACTTTGCCCAGGAATAGAGAGAAGCCGCTGAGAATTGGGAAGCAGCATGAGCTTGAGGACGGGAACCGAGGACACTCTGATACAGACGACGAAGTGTAGTGAAAGCAAAACCGAGAAACTCATTTGGGGTTTACGCACGAGGCAGGGATTATATTTAAGCAGCAGTTGTTCTGAACAGAAGGTGGCTTCTAATTGCAGTTGTTCGGCATCAAATCCACATTCAAACTTGCAATTATTTCACTGTTAAAAGAGCTGACGGCTCCCTCTTCTGCAGGGAGGTAGTCTCAAGGGAGCCCTAACGCAGGGCACTTGGCTCGCACCGGGCCCCCTGAGTATCAGACCACACTCCCACAAAGATGTTCCTGTTGGCTGGCCGTGGAGATAGATGGGATGCGGGGCACGGGGTGGAGACGGGCTGACGAGGAGGAATGGCTGTCTCAGCGAGGCCTCGGGAGCAGCTGAGTGAAGGGAGGTGATGACCCAGCTCAGCAGAATCGGTGTCTCACCTTCCACATGGGCACTGGACCAGGGCCAGCAGAAAGCATGATTCATTACTGCATAATGAGGAACGGATGTGTTATAATGACCCCCCACCTCCAACCCCCGCTGCTTAAGGATGAGGAAACCAAGACCAGAGAGGTCAAACAAACTTCCAGGGTCACATGTCGAAGCCAGAGCAGGACTGGGACTTGAACCCAGGCTCGTCTGAGCCCAAAGCACATCGTCTTAACCTCGACACTGCGCTGTGTCGCAGGTGGCTCTGGGGGTTTCCTGGAAGAGGTGGTCACCAGTTAAGCTCCATGTGCCTGTTAAGTGATACAAAGGAAAGAAGAGAGGAAGGTGCAGTCAGACAGACTGTCTCCCTTATCAGCTGCGTGTCCTTGGGCAATTTGCTTACCCTCTCTGGGCCTCATTTGTATGATAAGCTAATATCAGTGATGATGTTGATAGGCACGTTTGTTGAGTCCGTGCCAGGTTCTGTTCTCAGGTCTTTACACGTACCAACTCACAGCAGCCCTCTGAGAAAGATGTTATAATTGTCCCCATTATCAGAGGAGGACACTGAGGTGCAGAGAGGTTATATGACGTGCCCAAGGTCACACAGCTAGGGAGAGATGCAGTGTGGCTCCTGAGCCTCATGGGTTGTTGTAGAGATCAGGCGACATGATTCAAAAAAAATTCTTGCCACAGAATGCCACTTGCACAGCAGAAGCCAATGCACAGATTAGGGACATCCATGAATGTCGTGTACCCACTTCACTTTCCTCTCGTATAATGGGACGATGACAGGACAATTTATTGGGCGTTACGATCATCTCGTTTAACAGCCTCCTACGATGAAGGCTGTTAACCCCATTCTACAGATGGGAAAGCCACGGCTTGGGGAAATCGAGTGAGTTGTTCAAGGTCCTGCATCTACTCAAAGATGGAGCAGGGTCTCCAGCACTGGGCTGCTTTAATCTACAGCCCAGCTCCTAACCTCTGATGTAGCGATGCTCTGGCTGGTGGCCTCTTCCTGCTCAGGGACTTGTCTCTAGGAGTGTTTCAGAGACAGCAAGTCTGCCCCAGGCACCCCTGGTCCCTTGGAATCCAGTCCACATCTCTCTGATTAGTGCTCTGAGCTCCAACCATCCCATTTCTGCATAAATGGCCCGTGATGTCACGCGGGTTACTGACAACTTCTCTCTCAGGAACCCTGAAGAAATCCTGGGCAGATTGGATAAAAAGCCCTTGTCAGACATCCTAATTTTAGCGTTCTCCCTCATGACTCCATTCAGGAAGTATTTATTTAACACTTCACTTGTTTTGCCATTCTCCCTGACTTCATTTTGCAAAAGCTCCTGTAATAACCCACGTCTCCATCACCAGCTCCCCGCTGTCCTTGTCCTTGGGAAAACTTGAGAGCTTGTGTTCAGCATCTCGAGCCAGGAATGTGTCCAAATTTCATCTTCCGTCACGAATGCCCTCCTTTCTCTCCATGCTGCATCTCCCGACTCTTTTGCAGACTTCTGTGTGCCCGTCTTCCCGCATCTCATGACATCTCTTTCAGATACTGTTGCTCTCGTGCAAATGGACATTTTTCGTGCCTTAAGTTTCCTCGCAAGGGCGCGATGATGAAACGTTGTTTCTCTCCCAGACTAGTTTTTATTGGCTCTCTCCAGCTTCTCTTCTCAAAAATCTCCCCTTGCCTGGTAGCACAGCACGGGCAGGTGGGCTGTTCTTCTCCTGAGAGTCCATTGCCCTTGGGTATCAGAGGCCATCCCTGCACCTGGGATGGGCCAGGAGGACGGGGCCGTAGTTGACCGCATCTCACTCACTTACGTGAGTTTGAAATTCGCATTGTGTTGGAGGGACTGCATTTCTGCTGTCGCTCATACTTGCTTCTTGATTCAGTGAATCAGTAACTCTACTAGACATCCCTGATACAGACCCTATTAATTTTAATGGCTTTTGAGATGAATAGAGGAGAAAGCTTCTCTTGATTGTACAGATGTGTGTAGAAGTCTGTGGTTTTATATATTTATTTTTATTTGAAAACAAAAATCCAGTCAAGGCACCAAAAGAGTGATAGAAGTATGGGTCTGTCGGGATTTTTTTTTTTTGGTCAGTTCTTTAAAACGAAATTTGAGGTAAAATTCACGTAAGATAAAATTAACCATTTTGAAGTGAACAATTCAGTGGCATTTGGTGCTTTCACAATATTGTGCAACCGTCATCTCTATCTAGTTCCAAAACATAGTAACCTCCCCACGAAAATTCCCTGTAGCCATTAAGCAGCTCTTTCCTCTTCTCTTCTCCCCCAGCCCCTCGAAACCATTTGTCTACTTTCTGTCTCTACAAATTTGCCTATTCTGGATATTTCATGCCATTGGAATCGTGCAATACCTGGCCTTTTGTATCTGGCTTATTTCACTTAGTGTAATACTTCCAAGGTTCACCCACGTTGTAGCATGAATCAGAACTCCATTCCTCTTTATGGCTGAATAATATTCCATTGCATGGATATCGTTCATCCGTTGATGGATACTCGCGTTGTTTCCACCCTTTACCTCTGTGGGGGTTTTTAAACTTTGCAGACATTGTCCCGGATCCCTGGCTGACCTCTGCTTTCAGCTCTTTTGTCCTTTGTGAGAATCCCGGGTCTTGATTCGCTTGCATCTCTTTGGAGAAGCACACGGAGGTTTAGGAGCTGCCCTGGTGACTGAGAATTACAGGATCTCACGATGGGGAATATGGCACCGGCACTTGCAGATGTCCTGGCATCCCGTGGGCTGACCTTGACCCCTCAAAAGACAGCCCCCTCCAGGGCCATCACAGCATTTACTCAGGGCTAAGACCAGTGGTCCGCGGCCTGGCTGCACACTGTCATCTCCTGGGGGGATTTAAGAATTACCAAACCCCCAGTTCACCTCCAGAGAGTCTGACTCCATTTGTGTGGGGTCAAGTCCTGGCATTTTCTGTTCGTGTGTTGAGCCGGTTGAATACTGGCCCCAAAACATATGTCCAAGTCCTACCCCCCAAGAGAGCTGTGCAATCCTACCCCCCTACCCCCCAAGAGAGCTGGCATAGAAAGCTCTGGAAAGGGGCCATGAAATGCCTCATTGGTTGTTTATCTGTAGCAGACGTAGGTTTAGTATAAGACATTGTTCATCATGACCAGACAGCCCAAAGAATGAGGGAAAATGTTTGCAAATGATATATCTAATATTGGACTTGTATCTAGAATATGTAAAGAGCTCTTACAACTCAATTATAAAAAGACAACCCAATTTAAAAAGGGGCAAAGGATCTGAATAGACAGTTCTCCAAGGAAGATATACAAATGGCCAACAAGCTCGTGGAAAAATGCTCAACGTTATTAGTCATCAGGGAAATGCAAATCAAAACCACAATCAGATACCACTTCACACCCAATCAGGTGGCTAGAATCAAAGACACAGGCAAGAACAAGTGTGGATGAGGATGTGGAGAAATTGGAACCCTCAGACACTGCTGGTGGGGGTGTAAAATGGTGCAGCTGCTTTGGAAAACAGTGTGACTGTTCCTCAAATGATTAAACAGAGTTACCACCGGGCCCAGCAATTTCCATATTCCTATATCCTCCTAGGTGTGTGCTCAAGAGAATTGAAACCACACGTCCACATGAAAACCTGTATCAGATGTTCACAGCGGCATTACTCACAACAGCCAAAAGGAGGAAACAACCCAAATGTCCATCAATAGGTGAATGGATAAACAAAATCTGGTCCATCCATGCAGAGCAATATTTTTTCAACCATAAAAAAATGAACTACTGCCACATTCTACAACTTGGGTCAATCTTGACAACATTACGCCAGTCACGAAAGACCACATACTGTATGATTCCATGTATGTGAAAGTCCACAACATGCAAATTGATACAGATTAATGATTGCCTGGGGCTGGGGGGGTTTTGATGGTGGGAGGGAGCAGGTGATAACTAAGGGGTATGGGGTTTCTTTTTGAGGTGATGAAATGTTCTAAAAGTGACTGTGGGGATAGTCACACGTATCTGTGAATACACTAAAAACCCTTGAACTGCGCACTATAAATGAGTGCATTGTATATATGAATTACGTCTCAATGAAGCTGTTTTTAAAAAAAGTCCCTGGGAAGCGTGGCACAGAGCCCAAGTCCCCTTCCAGCTCGTGCCGGTTCACCGGCTGTGCAATCATACGTTGAAGCAGGCAGTCAATGCTCGGTTAACTGTGCTTGTGCTTATCTTGCCTTATGTCCCAGGAGGTCTGGGCGCTTCCTCTGCAGCTGCATCAGCGTTAGCATCATCGGATGCAGTCTGGTTGGTGTCTCCACAACCAAGGGACATGTTTAAAGTCTGTGGTTCTTGATGCATTCCACATAAACTGTGGGCGACAGTCTGCCGTGTTCCAGCGACACAGGAGGCTGGGAGGGTGTTTTAAGCGGGAGTGACCTGAACCAGTTTGTGCTTGAAGACAAACCCTATGGCTGCGGAGTAGAGAGTGGACTGTAGGGAAGGGAAGGTGGGGTCAGGGGAGCCACTGCAATGACAGTGATGTGAGTTCAGGGACGAGCATCCGGGATGCCAAGTGGGACAGGCATCCCCAGGTGGAGGCATCTCACAGCGGAAGCGGTGGGGCCTGGTAGCTGACTGGGTGGGGAGGTAGGAGTATGGGGCTGCCTTTTGCAGAAACCAAGAGAGGAGGGTTTGGGGCCATCTGGATATCGTGGCCTCCTATGGGCACCTGTTAATCTGCTGGACGTTGTTGAAAAAATGAATGCTATGTGAGGCCATCGGTCAGATAAGGCCAGGGCTGGGTGGGGTGGGGAGAAACCCGATGGGAGGGGTCCCAAAGATGGGCTTCCCCAGTCTCCTGGGTCCTGGACCAGCCGGGAGAAGCTGCTGGCCCCATTCTGTGACCTCTTCCTGGGTGGGGTTGTGGGGTCCTGGCAGAGGAGATAGGAGTGTGCTGTGGAGATGTCTCATTCACCCGCAGGGTTTGTGAGGGAGTCTCCTGTGTGTGCGATACCCTGCCTGCTGTTCTGGGGTTTCCGAGACGCCTTCCCCACTGGGCCAGCAAAACTGACGGGCAGCGCTGCCGAGGGGCTGGCGGGATGGCTCTGGATGCAGCGGTTCCAGGGTTCAGACCTGGAGCTGCCTCTTCTAAGCTGTGCAGCCTCAGGTGACTGACTTCCCTTCCCTGAGCCCAGTTTACTCATCCACTAACTGAGTGTGGCCTTCTCTCCGTCTCGAAATGGGCAACGTCCTTCTTCCACATGAAGAAACTCAGGGACCAGGGGTTAAGCATCTTGTCCAAAGTCATGTAGCTCCAAGTGGAAGAAAGACAATTTGGACACTGGCAGTCAGACTCCAGAGCCTGTTTCCTTAAGTACTACACTCCTCTGCCTCCTGAAGAAGGGTAGCTACATAAATCTGGACATCTAGGATAGTTGCCCTGAGTGTCTAACTTTTGACAAAGTCCACAATGGACTGGGTTGAAGGGTCCTAGCCCTTCATCACCTAGCCCTCATTTTATTTTAAGTAATTTTACAGATATAGACTCAGAAGCTCAGAGAGGCTAAGTAACTTTCCCAGAGTCACACAGCAAATCAGCCAGACTCTCTCCTTGAACCCAATTCTATCCGACCCCTGCTGCAGCTCTCCTTCTACTTCCCTGCCCTAGCCTGCAGACGGGTCATTTATCCAAGTCCTGTTAACCCTATCCTTCCCAAATTCACGCCAGAGCCATTAGCCCATGGAGCAGGGTCTCCCCTGGGGCTGCCCTGACTGATGTGGAACACCCAGTTTTCCATAGCGGCGTATTGATGCCTTAGACAACAGCCTAGCGTTTCGGAGGAGTCTGCACGTTACAAAAAAGGGCAGCAGGTATTATTTGGGCTAAATTGACCTTGAAATTGATTTCTTTATTTTATGACTTACTGAGAGGAGATTAATACTTTTTTTTTCCAGCAGTCTGAAACAATTTACATGGTAATAGAAGGCATAGTCAGTCAAATAAATTGCTGGAAGTGGTCTTGTTCCAGGGGAAAAAAAAATACGGAGCTTACTCACATTGATTTCTTTGCCCTCGGGAGAAGCAGAGATTTCAACATCTGGGAATAGGAGCTAAATTTTATCTCTCCTTTTAAAAGCAGAGGACTGAAGAGCGTAGTCTGACATTTACACGGAATTTTTTAAGTTGGGGGAAATGAGGCTGCCTGAGTTCCTTGTTGCAGGTTAACCCACATTTTCTCAGAGGGGCTCTGGGTCACTTGAGTCCGGGGCGGCAGGTGGGGCCCAGATGGCGTTTTCAGAAGATGCGCCTTGGGAAGTTGGCTGCGTCGCTGCCTCTCGTGATGAAATGCTGGTGACATAAACTAGTCCCCAGACCCAGGTGGGCTTGCCCAGGAGCCGTGTGAATGGAGCCCCTGCTTCCACGATTCCGGGCTTTGCCATGTGGCTACCCCACCGAGGGACCGGATTTGATTTCAGCTGGTGTGGCAGTGCAGGGGGATGGGTATCATTTCTGTGTCAGGATGGATCCTGAGATGGCATCCAGGCTCAGCAGGAAAAGGCAGCATTCAATTAGTACTGCCTGCCCTGGGCACAAGAGGGGCCGGTGTAGCTTGTGTGCCTGTTACTTGAATTTCCTGGTCAAAACCATTAAAATATTCTCCCCAATGTAACATTTCTGTATTCAGACCACACCGACAGGGCTACTGTCCTCCACAGCGACCCCAAATCATTCGCCACATTATGCAAACTGAATTTTTTTTTCAAAAAATGTCAAGCGATGGATCCCTATGCAAAGGGCTCTGCTAGCTTTCCATTTGCTAGTGTCTTGAACTGTTTTCTTTTCAAAATAAAGTTAAAATTTTAAGATAAAATTTTTAATCCATCATACACGCCCAGAGTACACAATTCAGGAGTCAGAAGAGTAAAATTAGTTTCTCTCCTCCCCATTCTGCTCAGTCAATGAGTTTCTCTGTCCAAAATCAGCCTTTTTTTTTTTTAAACCAGTTTCTTATCTATCTTCTAGAGATTTCACTGCATATGCTACATATGCATATATTCTAAAACCGTGAGCAGATTGTGGCATGCTATGCATACCACTCTGTGCTTTCCTGTATTTCTCTCTCTTTCTCTATCAAGCTTTCTCAGTATCCTGACTGAGGGTATCTAGATGCATCATAACTTATTTACTTGGTCTCTGAGTGGAAATTGATATTTATCTAGCAACAAATACTTTGTAATTCCAAAAAAAATGCTTCAGTGAATCTCCTTGGCACTGGTCATTTTCCACATGTGCAGACATTCTATAGCAGAAATTCCAAGAAATGGAATTGCTAGTTCAATGTTATCAACTTTTACCATGTTGACCAATTTCTAATTCCATTGCGTACAAGGATACATGTTTCTCTATACTCTTATGACCTTGATACTTTGTCCAACTTTTGTCTTTGCCAATCTCAGTAAAAAATAATACATCATCTCAATTTGCATTTCTTTTATTATGTGTGAAGTCAAGGATCTCTTAATGTGTGTAACAGACATTTGCATCACCGTGTCCTTTGGGAACTGTCTGTACATCTCTTTTGCTTGTTTTTTTCCTCTGAGTTATAATTTTTTCATGTTATCCTTTGTTGCTTTTCTCTTTGTTTATGGTATTATTTTTCATACAGAAAACCTGATTATTTAGAATTTTTATCATTTGTTTTGTGGCTTTTTAGGTTTGGGGTCATAATTAGGTCTTCTCTAGCTCTTGGAGATGATAAAAATCCACAGGATTGGATGGAATATGTTATGTTTTCTGGTCAGTCCACACATCAGGAGTCATTTCGATTTTTTGCTCTGGAAAATGCAGTCCCCGTGATATGTGGAAGTGGGTGTGGTCTGTGGTCACCTGGGGCCACCATCTGGCCTCGTAGGCTCCTCAGACGCCCTTTTCTTATCGGCATCCAGACTTAGGAAGCATCACAGCCTTGTGATCAGGACGTTTTAGGGTGAGTGGGCCCAGGTGGCCCAGCCAACATTTAGATTGCTGACCCCGCCGGCCCGTCTTTCACAGCCAGGGGTCCTGTGGGTCTTACTGGCTCCGTCCCTGGGAATCCGGGTCCCCTTCTGCCCATTGCTCAGGAAGCTTTAACTGGCCCTCATCTTGGCCTTCTGTAAACCTGAAGGATAAACCCTTTAAAGGTCATTTTTATGCAAAGAATGTCACATTCTAATGCCACCCACCGCTGCTCTCTGGGAGCCTCTCTTTGCGAGTCCTCGTCTCTTACCTTGTTTCTGTTTCCCTCTGCCCCGTCTGGTTTAGAACCTATATGTGTGCTTCTTGCTGTTTTCAAGGGGAGGGGGAAGCGGGCACCGGGCGTTGGTGTGGAGTTGGCTGCTTTGTTCGGGATAACACAGGGACTGTGCTGAACACCGGGGAGCTGCCGGAGCAGGCAGGTGCATGCACAGTTACGGCGTATGACAAGGTCTAAAGGGGGCGGGAAGGGCAGGAAAAGTCTTCCGGGGGAGCAGCCTGAGCTGGTGGCGTCTCAGTCTCCCGGGGGTGAAGGCTCCCTGTGCTCTTGCTGGTTAACACAAGGTGGAAGTAGGGCACAACGAGGGGTGGTCAGCGGAGTAGGAGGCTGGCCCCTGGGACCTTAGGCTCAGGGATGTGGAGACAGGAGGGCCCGGCTGGTGGGAGGGAGGTGGGAAGTGAGAAAAAAAAGTTGGAGCGTTAGGCCCTGTGGGCCCTTTTGGGGTGGGGGGCAGCTCCCCAGAGTTGGATGGTGACCGACTGTAACAGGCTTCCAGGGGGAAGTGGATAAAGGTGTCAGAGGGAGGAAAGTTTGCTGTGATTCTCCTCCATCCGCGAACACCTTGGTCCAAGCCCCGGCTCTCTGCATCCCTGATGAGCTGCTTTGGACAAGTTCTCAGCCTCTCTGTGTTTCTGCACCCATAAAATGGGGCTGAGATAGAGACTTTCTTCTCACATCCTAGTGGAAAACTCAGGAAGAGTACTAAGCACTCAGCACTGTAGGTGTTCCATTGACATGAGCTGTTGTCGACGTGACACAGTGAAAAGTCAACCTGAGGGCTGGCCTGGTGGCTCCATGGTTAAGTGCGCACATTCCACTTTGGCAGCCCAGGGTTCGCCGGTTCGGATCCTGGGTGCGGACATGGCACTGCTCATCAAGCCATGCTGTGGTAGGCATCCCACATATAAAGTAGAGGAAGATGGTCACGGATGTTAGCTCAAGGACAGTCTTCCTCAGCAAAAAGAGGAGGATTGGCAGCAGATGTTAGCTCAGGGCTAATCTTCCTCAGAAAAAAAAAAAAAGTCAACCCGAAACCTGGTAACAGGGTAGTGGGTGTGGCTCTCCTAAGACCACCCGTGTCCACACTCCAGCAGAAATCTAGCCCAGCGCTGCCTAAGAGAGGCCTCACGAGAGCCACATATGCAATTTGAAATTTCCTGCTAGCCACATTAAAAAGTAAAAGGAAGCAGATGAAATTAATTGTAACAATATATTTTATTTTAAATATTCATAATATATATTTAAATATAATAATATACTTAATTCTTATATATTATTAAATATTATCATTCTAACATGTAATTGATATGAAACCATTAATGAAATATTAATATTAATGAGAGAGTTCACATTCCTTTTTTTTTTCTGTCAGTGTCTTCAAAATCCAGTGTGTAATTTATACTCACGGTGCATTTCAATTTAGACCGGCCGTCATGGCTTGTGGGGGCCGTGCTGGGCAGTGCAGGTGTGGGCCCCTCGAGGACGGGGCGGGGAGACAGACAGCACTGTGGCGAGAGACTAAGGGATCATGTTCAACTGGGTTACTCCAAATTAGAATTTCGTCCTCAACCTGGGCTCCTCCACCTGTGTTTGTTTTTGTTTTGGCCAGGACTGCCCATCTGAAAACTCAGCTCTCCTCTCCAGTGCCAAGAACAGTCCGTCAGACTTGGTAAGTAGAAGCGTGTCGCTGAACCGATTAGAATTTGAAACTCCTTTTGCATCCTTTCCAGCCTCCTTGGTCTCCGTCATCAATCACCGGGAGTGGTTTTTACCTGAAGCTGATCTTGCTGGAAAAGTAACTGGGTTTGATGGGAATAAAGGTTCCCAAGCGCTCACAGAATTTCTATTAGGAAACACCTGGGGCCAGAGTCTCGGCCTTTGGTACATGATGTGAAAGCTGAGCGGCTCCCTCTGAGAAGGGCCGGGTCTGCTTGGGGAATAGATCTGGGGGAACAGTGACTGGTGGAGGGGCCACGGGCTAGTCTCTTTACTTCTTGATGTGAAGACAGACCCCAGGGTACTGGGAAAGTGGGAAGGAAGTTTAACATCATTTGATTGTCCCCATGGTAAGGACAGCAATGTTGACTGAGTGTTTCGCGGCCCTTGCATCATAGCATTGGACTGGGGTCATTGGGGTGTATGACTGTGGATGGTGCTAGGTGTGGGTTCCTGTGCATCCCCCATCTGTCGTCCAGGCCTACAGTGGCAGACATGCTCCCTGCACTTACACTTCCCAAAACACTCCTATCCAGACTCTCTGGGATGTGGTAACTGGGTGAAGTGTCCCCACAGTGGGGTCTATTTGTGTATTGCTGGTGACTGTGAGATGATCTCAAGGGGCACATACTGCGGTTGTTGTTTTGTTTTAATCGTTCTGTATTTGGTTTTATGATTATCTTTATAGCAAGCAATACTGACTTTCCATTTATAGTGGTGATATAAAATTTCTTTCGAATATATTTAGGTAAGTAAGTTGACTTAAAGAAAAACATAATATGGAAATAATAAGAAGGCAGATAGGGCAAGACATTGTGATAGTGGTAAGTGAATGGCTGACAGTCAATTCTTTTATCAAAAGATCTTCCCTCGACCCTGGGAAGTGTCCTTGTGTGTGTCTATATTTGGCATGCTTCCCTTGCCTTATGCCCCAATCTATGCTGATACCCAGTGCAAAGTGGACTCTGTAAGGACCCACCTCTTGGCCTCTGTCTGTTTCCCCAAAATGACTTTGAGGGGCTGGGTTTTAATCATCAACTCATTGCTGATCACCTGAAAGAGACATTCATCTGTGCTGCTGAGAAGAGGAGGAAGAAGAGGAAAGATGGTGAGAAATGACAACCACACCATCGACTTTCTTGTCCCACTTTGCAGTTGACCAAGTGTTTCATCTCTGTTCTCGTTGTCTCCTCAATGATCCCGTAAGGTAAGTGCTGTTTCTCTCTTCATTTTGTGATGAGGAAACCAAAACTCAAGGTCACGCAGCCTGGACTCACCCTGGGACCCTCTGTGTCATTGGGGCACAGCTTTATAGCTTCACACCAAGTCTGTGAAACACTCTCCTCATTTTGTAGATGGGCAAATGATTCATGGATCAGGAAAGAACATTAATTATCTCTTACCCTGGACCTTAGTGGTTTAAAAGGAGAAGTTTATTATCACTCAGTTTCTGTGGGTCAGGAATCTGGGAGTGGCTTTGAAGGATGGTCCTGGCTCAGGGTCTCTCATGAGCTGGGGCTGCCATCATCTGAAGGCTTGACTTGACTGAGGCTGGAGGAGCCACTTCCAAGATGGCTCACCTAGATTGTTCTTGTCAGGCGGCCTCAGCTCCTCCCGTGTGGACCTCTCCATAAAGATGCTCATTGAGCATCTTCATGACGTGGCTGGTGGCTTCCCCAGGGTAAGAAATTTAAGAGACAGAGAACGGGCAGAAGCCACACCACTTTTTATAACCTATCCTCAGAAGTCCCATGCAGTCCCCTCTGTTGTAGTGTGTCCTTCATGCAAACCAACCCTGATGAAATTATGGTTGGGGACTCTACCTGGATGAAAATACACAGAAGAGGCATCATTGGGGCCACTTTGGAAGTTGGCTACCACACTTTTCATAATCTTAAAAAACTATGTCTTGTAGCTCCACATGGGGTCCTTGTAACCTCACACCCGCTCTATGAAAAGAAAACAAAGATAGGAAACCCATTCTGCAGATGGGAAAATGAAGGCCGGAGCAGGAACGTGATTTACCAAAGAGTCTTGCGGCTGGTAGTGTGGGCTGCAGAAACTTTTAAAGGGAAACTTGTTAGAAAAGTGGGGAGGAAATTCCCACCTCGAGTGCTCATTGCCCACAATAGGACCAAAGGTGGCTGCAACCTCTCCATTTTCCAGGAGCTCAGAAGAACGCCCCCTGGATTTTCAGCTTGGTTGGGTTGGGTTTGGTATTCCCCAGTCTCTGGCACCACCTAATTAAGGCTGATGGGATCTCTACTGGAAGCAAAGATACTACCCTGCCTT
Organism: Equus quagga; assembly: GCF_021613505.1. Lineage (NCBI taxonomy): Eukaryota > Metazoa > Chordata > Mammalia > Perissodactyla > Equidae > Equus > Equus quagga. The sequence goes on from NC_060273.1 coordinate 4,793,722, forward strand.
GTTTCCCCACCGGAGGCTGCAGAATTTGAGAGGTTTGCTGAGATTCATGCTGTGAAGATGCAAAGACCCTAAGCCTCCTCTCCTTCCCCATCCCTGACCTTCACGGTGCAGCTGATCTGGGTCCTTCTGGCTGCAATCCACGGGTCAACCTCCCAACCTGATGTGTCAGAGGGAGAAGCAGTCATTTTTGTGACCTCTGCTGCTGGCAGCATATGGTGACCAACCATTCTGGAAAGCAGTTTATCTCACATGTTTCAAAGCATAGAACGTGTTCACTCTTTGATCCCATAATCACACTTCTAGGAATTTACACTTTGGGGATGTTTATACGAGTGTGACAAGCTGTGTCTGTTTATTTGTTGAGAGATGATTGTAGTAGCAAAAAATAATAATAATAAAAAACATACGGCCTCAAGCTCCATCAATAAGGAATTGTTTAAGTAAATCACATGCATCCACAAAGTCCGATTCTAAACGGCTGCTAGAATTTCGTGGTGAGGATTTATGTTTATTAACTTGGAAAGATGCTCATGACATATTGTTGAGTGAGAAATACAGCATATATCATATGATCCCGATTATGTGCAATTATATTCACATATCTCCCTTTGTCTGAATGCAGAGAGAGAGATGTCAGAAAGGCAGATGGGAAATGCAACTAAATTGGTGGGTTTTGCATTTTTCTTTGGACTCTTGTGGTTTTGTTTGATTTTTTTTTTTTTTACAGTGAGTGGCTATTTTCTTTGATAGTAGTAGTAATCATAACAATATTGATAATGACTATTTATAAAATTAAGCAGTGAGTTCTGGGCTGTTAAGAGAGGTTTCCAGGACAACTGATGGCATTTTATTAAAGTTTCATTCTCAGTTGTCATAGAAATGCTGCAGTCCCCTTGGAGGAGTGAAAACAAGCCTTAGAAGACTGAAGCAGGGTCTAGAGACATACTTTTTTGGTCCTTGGCTGCCCGAGGAGGCAGAATGCCTCAGGCCCTGGCATTCCAACCCTCTTCCCACTCATGGCTCTGTGCTGCCAGCCAGCTCTCCACTTTCTGGCCTCCAGCTTTCCCCCGTGGTACCGCCTCCCAGGAAGGGCCTTTCCTGGATACAGCAGATGAGATTCATTTGCACCCAGAACAAGAACATAATAATGATGATGAGAGCTAGCATTATTGTGCTCGGGTTTCAAATGCATTTCGTTTACCCACCCCAGGCATCCCAAGGAGGGAAGAACTAACCCCCCCTTTCACAGGTGAGGAAACCGAGTCTCAGAGGAGAGGGACCTGCTCAGAATCTGGGACTCGACTGGGATTCTGCTGTTTCCCAGAGCTGAGTTGAGCCGAGGGTAAGGCTGCCTGGTTCTGCTCAGTGGTGCAAGGAGCATTTCTGGGAACATCTCAGACGCGGGGTTGAGTCTGCAGCAGCAGGTGAGGTGGAAATCACACCTGAGCAGAATTACCTTAAGGCTCCCACTGGAGGATGCCAGGATGAAGACCATCCTTTCTGCCCCTCAAGACATCTGAGACGGCCACGCTTTCCTTGAGTATTAGGGCAGATTGGGAGTCTTTGCTGAGATACCAGCTGAGATGGTTGTGTTGAGGTGACAGGCTGGATGGATGAAATATACCTGTCTTTAAACACTGGGGTCACCTGTGGTCAAATGGTCACATGATGAGAGGTGCGTGGGAAACATGTCCTAACGTGGGTGGGGATGACGCTACCCCAGCATGAAGAATAGCACTGTTCTCATTTCGTGATTCTATTGGACAAACAGAGCCCACCCAACCAGAGGCACTCACAACTAGAATCCACAGCTAGGTACTGGGGGGCTTTGGGGAGAATAGTAATAATATAATAATAATAAAAAGATTGGCAACAGTTGTTAGCTCAGGTGCCGATCTTTTTAAAAAGAAAAAAATTGGCAGAGCCCAAATTTCCACTTTGTTCTGCCTCATTCCAGAGCTGTATTTCATAACGCCTCTTTTTCTGTAACAGAAATGTGCTGTATTCATTTTCTTTTGCTGCATAAAAAATCACCAGAAACTTAGCAGCTTAAAACACGCATTTGTTATCTTAGTTTCCATGTATCAAGGGTCTGGGCATGGCGTGGCTGGGTCCCCTGCTCAGGGTCTCACAAGGCTGCACTGTAGGCATCAGTTGGGGTTGGGATCTCATCTGGAGCTTGAGGTTCCCTTCTGAGCTCACTGGTTGTTGGAAGAATTTGGTTCCTTGTGCTTATAGGACTGAGGTCCTCGGCTCCTAGGGGCTGTCCACAGCTCTCTGCCACATGGCCCTCTCGCAGGCAGTTCACATTATGCCAGCTTACTTGCACCAGGCCAGCAGGAGATTCTCTCCAGAGCATGCCAGCAAGATGCAGTGTTATGTGTATACATCCTAATGTGATCACAAGAGTGGCATCCCCATCACATTTTCTAATAGAAGCAAGTCACAGGTCCTGCCCACACTTTAGTGGAGATTATATATGGCACGATGTGGGTCTGTCCACCCCAGATACTGCACTTAGAAAAATCCTGAGATGATTCCAGCTTTCTCCTTGTCTTGCGGCCAAATGCATGGCTCCAGCATCCTCCTCTTCCTCCCCTAGTGAAGGACTCACAGCTCCCCCGGGGGGGCCAGCCCCCTATCCATGCTGGACTCACCAGCCTTCCTGACCCCTGACCACCTTAACTTCCTCACCACGTCACTTCTGTAGGACATTCCTGCTGCACCTCAGCAGCAAATGAATATTTAATGGAATGCTGCCACCTTTTGGAATTTAGCAAAAGTGATCCGTGTTTAGAGGGATGGATATGAAGCTCTAGGAAGGTAACGTGGTGGTGTTCCCTTGTGCACACACCTGTGCACGCACACCCACTCACCCAGTCTGTATTTCCACTGGGAATTGACTCAGGTCTGATGCCAGATTCTAGAAGAAAAAAAGAACAGGAGCCATTTTCTTCTTGTGGCAGGTTTGTTTGTCGTTTATGCTCCGGTTCATCATTACTGTGAGTGCTGACAGGCCTGTGGTCGTTTTATACTCCAAGAGGCAGGAGAATGTATGAGAAGGAGCTTGGGTGCTCTGGGCTGGATCTCACGCCCAGTTCTGCCAACAGCCCTCCGAGGACTCGGTCTGTAACTTGTAGGTCTGCCGGGCTCTTTCAGCTCTCTACCCCCTGATCCCAGGTTGTGATGTCTGTAACCAGGTGTGGGATGTAGGTAACACCTATTTATATATTGCCAGTCCGATGGGAGTGGTGCTAAGGCCATTTCCGTCTTCAGCAGGAAAGACTGGCGCCATTGATTAATAATGATTAGTGATTAGGGGAGAGTGGCAGCATGGGTACCACCCCAACGCCAGGTGTCTCATGGAGACACAGCAGCCAACACAGAGCTGCCTGGCTGCCCCGCCTCCCCTGTTGCTTCTCTTCCTGCATGTTCGACGGCATTGCCATCCTCCCTGCCCCCAGCATGCTTTGCATTTCCCTCTCTTACTCCCACTCTGAAGTCGGCAAAGCTTGTCCATTCTCCCCTTGGCCTCTCCCTAGTGGACCCACTGCTCTGGTCTACTTTCTTATGTAGCTCCTGGATTATATAACCAGCTCTGACTAGTCCTCCACCCCTGGCTCTCCCTCTCCGATGGGTCAGCCTCACTTGTTTGGCCCTGACTCTCCCAGTCTGAGCACGCTTCGGCAGCTCCATGTGATGTGAGCATGGAGTGCGGACTCCTCTGATTCCAGGCTTGGCATTTGGCCCCCATCTTGCCCCTCCTCCAGCCCTGGTCCTCCTGTCTCCATGCACCATATTCCTTGACCGTGGGCCCTTGCTCAGGTGATCCCCTCTGCTCCAGTTCCCCACGCAAATCTACCTGTCCAAATTCCTAATCATCCATTCAGATCCATCGGAAAAGCCTTGTCCAAAAATTCTTCCTGTATCCCTCTTGTTGCCTTGAGTCTCTCCATCCACTAGATGCCCTCTGCCCTCCATTCCTCCCTTTCTTCTTCTCTTCCTTCTTCTTCACCCTCCCTTCTCCTTTATCCCTCCTTCTACCTGCCTCCCCTTAAACAAACTGTATTGCAGTTGCTGCTAAGAGTTGGAAGATACAAAGGTGAGTAAGACCCAGACCCCGCCCTCAAAGGAGTAAGACCCCGTCTACAAGGGAGGGTTAACCATGAATAAAAAGAAACCCATAATTGTGGCACAATCTCATTGCTTCTTAGTGGAGTCAGGATACAAAATTTGGTGGTGGCACAAATAGGTGGTCAAAGAAGGCTTCATGGAAGAGGTGACACTTAGAGCCTTGAAGGAGGAGCCGTCACATCAGTTGTGGGGGGTGATGGGGTTCCAGTAGAAAGACCAGCATGGGCATCAACTTGAAGTCTGGCTCAGATTCTGGAGGAGGGGATGTTGGAGACAGACAGGAGAAGCAGGCATGTCCCCATCCTTCGTGGTGGGTGAGGAGTTGAGTTTTTGGCTGTGATTGGTGTGGGGCCACTGAAGGGTTTCAAGCTGGCGATTATCTTGATCCGATTTGCATTTTAGAAAGATCTCCCTGGGACCTGGCTTAGGAGCTGGGCGACTGGAGGAAGCCGTGGTCCCTCTTGGGCATTTTCGCTCCTCTGCCCCACTGGAGCAGGCCTCCAGAGCAGAGGGGTCACCAGCTTGACACGCAGGCTTCTGGGCACGCTCTGCTTCTCATCACTAATATGCCTTTCTACAGCATCTGCTCGGCAGAAAACCAAGTGTGCGGACGAGATAACAGCATTAAGAGCAGAAGGACAAAGCTGATACTCGCAGCAGGGAGACATGGAGGCTTAAATTCCTCCCCTTCAAACTGTCACACATGATTTTGGCCACGTGATCCTGATTAGAGCGAACCAGGGTTGCCGGGATGAAATGCTAAGTGGCTCCCGTGACCTCGGGCACGGGGGGTACAGGGGTCTGCTGCTCTGATGAGCATCCCTGCCATTTCTCTCCACTGCTTTCTGCCAGATAAGAGGGGGAAATCTATTTAGTGATTTTTCCAAATCCCTGAGGATACTGTGCCTCCTGGAGACACAGTGATACTGACAGGTTTCCAATGGTAGCAGCGGACTTCAGGTTGGGAAGAAGAATCCCGTCTTCTCCCCCCCCGTCCTGAGGGAGTGCTCAAAGCACGGCGGGCACTCAGAAAATGCTTGTTGCTAAAATGAATGAGCGAGTGAAAGAGTAAGTCGTATCAATGTAGGGCACCCCAAAAGGCTCCCTCATGCCTCTCCCTAGTCAATATGGCCTCTCCCTAACTACCTTCTGATTCTTACCTCCAAAGACTGATTTTGCTCATTTGTGAACTTTATATAAAACAGAGCCCTACAGTCCATATTCATCTGACTTCTGTCTTTCAACAGCATCCCAAGGAGATTCAGCCACATTATTGCAGGTATCAGTAGCTGTTCCTTTTTACCTTGTGGAATAGGACATCATTGTGTAATAGTACCCTAGTTAATTCATCCATTCTCCCAGTGATGAGCATCTGGGTGGTTTTCAGTTTGGGGCTCTGTGCACTCGTGTCCCTGTTGTTTGGTGGAAATACACACCCATTTCTCTTGGGAATATACCAAGGGATGTATTTGTTTGGTCATATCATAGACATGTGTTTAGTTTTAGTAGATATGACCCGGAAGTTTTCTGAAATGGTTGTACAAATTATCACCCCCACCAGCAAGGAATAGGAATCCCACTCGTGTGCTGAGCCCTTTGACGGCGTTTGTTGTGAACTGTCGCAATACCCTTGAGGGGCAGACGTGGTTAGTTCCACCCCCAATTCATAGAGGGCCACACTGAGTGTCTGCTAACTTGGTCAAGGCCACGTAGCTAGTGAGTGATGGAGGGGGCCTGCGGCAAGGACTCTGCCTCTGGAATGGCAGCAGCTCTTACACAACCACAGTGTGCTGTGGATTCTGGGCAGTGGGGCTCTGCGTGGAGATGCCGGGGTCTGAGAACGGCTGCATGATAGAGGGCAATGTGGTGGAGTGGTTACGTGCACAGACTTGGGTACCACACTGCAGACATTGACTCCCAGCTCTGCCACTGACCCCTGTATAAGCCCTGGCAAGCCTCTGGAGCCGTCTGCGCCACAGTTTTCATGTCTGTAAAATGGATAAATCAGGTTGTGGCAAGGATGAAGTGAGTTAGCATAGGTAAAGCCTTAGGGGTGGCCACTGGGAGGGGTTAACTCTTATTATTTCAGCTCTGCCTGATTTGAGGGCTGAACTTATACTCTGCTCCTTAGGAAAGAGGGCTACAATCTCAGCCAGCTCTGACAGTTGTCAGGCAGGCTGTGTAATTCTCACCCCCTTCCCCTACCCTCTGAAGATAGCTGGCCTTCCTGATGAAATCTGGAATCTAATTTTGAGCCCCGATCATTGGTTTCACAAAGCCTGCTGGGGTGCAGTCCAGCTGGTCCCTTCTGAAATGAGTCTCTGCTCTTTAGTGCCCCTAATAAGAAATGCAGTCTGTTTGTTCAAGGTTTTCCCCTTTATAGAAATGGTCAGATTCCTTTCTCCCCCTCCCCCATCTCCATTCTGCAAATCCATGCCAAATATTGATGTTTGATGACTACAAATATCACACATAGCTTTTAATCAAGAGAGACGGAGGGAAGATAAGGGGAGTAAATATGTCTCCGTAAGGTAGTTCAATATTCTCAGTAATGATTTTGCTAAGAAATAAAATGACTGGAGGTGGGGAGAGGGCTCTGTGATGTGCATCGAAATGGGCTGGACCACCTGGAACATGCTGGACCATGCCTGGGCCCTTGCTTTCCAGCCCATGGCTCAGATTTAAGTTAAATGTTCATTACTCGGATCGGTAGATGCTACCTCATTTTACAGAAAGGAGAGATGTATTTTAAATGTGAATTTTCAATACGCCATCAGTCTATCCCATTACCAGCAAAACACATCGAACCAACTTCTGCCCGTCGTCGCTTGTCAGAGTTGGGAGTGGAATGTGAATGCCTGCCATCCCTGACCCTGGAGAGAAGTCAGCCTGCTGGAGGCTGAGGGGAGGCCAGCCTCCAGGCTTCTGTCCACCAAGGTTGCATTTCCCTATTGTGGGGACAAAGGGCAGTATGATCTTGGAAGGTTGGCAGGTGTCAAACATCTGGAGATGTTTAGCCAGGTTTGACCCAATGCTACTCCAGGCCAGAGGTTGGCCAAAGCGGATGAGACCTCATGACCTGAATCCAAACGCTCATCCACAAGGTGGCCCCAACAGCTCACTGCAACCCCATCCCTTGCTTGCACATTGTAGGAGCACAGCTCATTCTAGCTGAGTGAGTGAATGGATAGATGGATTGGTGGGCCTGCTTCCCCACCAGCATCATTGCTGCTGTTTTCTTTGGCTCCTCCTCTGACTTTTCTCACCCTCCAACAGCCTTTAGCTTTGCATTTTGATGTCCTCAACTTCTTCTAACTGATAAAAATGATCAATCTCAGAAACCATGCATCTACCAACCCACCCCTCCATCCACCTCCCCCTCCACCCACCCATCCATCCACCCACCCATCTACCCATCTACTTATCCATCCATCTACTCACTCCTCCACCCAATATTGGGCACCCTCCATGTGCTAGGCCCTGTGCAGCTGCTGAGGCTGTAGTGGAGAGCTGAGACACACCTGGGCCTGCTTTCCTAGAGCCTACAGTCAGTGGGAGAGACAAGATTAAGCAGATAATCATACTAAAGAATATCTACAGATGGAGATAAGTGTTCCACAAGGAGGACTGCAGCTCTGGGATGGCCTATTACAATGAAACCTGGCCTAGATGGTGGGTATGTCTGGCATTCCACTGAGAGGGAACTCGTGAGTTTAGCACTCAGGTAGGAGTGCTGGATCAGGGCAAGGACAGGGAATAGAGTATTCCAGACAGAGGGGGCAGGATGTGCAAAGTTCCTTGGCCAGAGGGGTGTTGTGATTTCCAAGCTCTGTCAGAGGTCAGCCAGAGTGGCTGTTTTCTAGATGAGGCCAAAGGAATTGACAGGACAGCGCCAGCCCACGTAGGGCTCCCAGGCCATGGGGAGGACATTGGCCTTTATTTTAAAGCAATGGAATGCCTTGAAAAGTTTTAAGGGGGTGAACTGATTTGCATTTTGCAAAGATCCCTCTGGCTCCCTTGAGGAGCCTCAGCTGGGGTGGGGGAAGAATTGCAGAGGCCATGGGATGGAAAACAGCTGGTGACATGGCAGTGGTTGGCTTCCTTCAGGCTCGAGCAGGACCTCCACCTGCCATCCAGGTGACTTCCTTCAAAAGTCTCAGAACGCACGTATGCCCATGGTCCGCTTGCATTCGCACGGTTGAAGGTGGATGCCCCAACATAAGCCTTCCGAGTTCTTGGCAGAAGGAGTGTGAATAGACATGTCTCTGCATGTGGGCTGCAGCATCACCCCACCCCACCCATACAAGGATCTTCCCCTTGCTTCTGTATCTGCTCAGCAGGCTGACAGAGCCCGGTGACAGCCCGGAATACGACTCCCAGAGGCTGAGATGAACTTGTCTAAAAATAAGGGAGAGGATGAGGGAGGCATGGCCCAACTGGGAATTTTCATTCCTAGACATCCACGAGCTGATAGCGACCCTGGAATGTCAGATCCAGTTTCGGGGACCGGTTCAGACCATCATTTTGTGAGAGGAAGGCGTCCAGTACCACGGCCGTACTGGGGTGGTGTTTATGGGGCCAGGTTCCATCGAGCGGAGGGGTTGAAAGAGTCCTTGATACCCAGGTGCTTCCTTGCAAATCTCCAAGTTCAAGTTCATGCCTTGTCCTTATTTCATTACCCAAATCAAAGTAGACGGGTTATGGTTTTCCAGCCAGCATCAGAGGATGGATTCACGGATGGGCATCAGAACTCCCCTTCTAGTCTCCTGCCTCTCCCATTCTCCTCCTCCAGGCTTCCCTTGGATGTTTTAGCCTGCTGCCTCCCTCCAGGGTCCCAGCTCCCATCAATTCCCTCCAATTCTCCCCTCAATGGGGCTTTGGGAGGGAATGTCAAATCCTGTAGGAGCCCTGAGAAGAAAGTCCAGCCTTTTCCTTGCTAAGACAAGCCACCTCTCTTGGAAAACTCTTGTGTTCACACATGCACCAGGTGTCTTTTCTATCTTATCAAACACTCCCTCTTGGTTGGAAAGTGGGGGTCGGATGGGGAACCCTGTTCTCTTCCACACAGCCTGGGACTTGCATTTCTCTGCCAACAACTGGGACTGCAGACATTTTTAAACCAGAAGAAAAAAGCAAATTTGGGCACGGGTTAAAAACAAACTGCATCTCCCCCAGGTGCCCCCCTGGGGACTGTCCAAGACAGCTCTGGACAGGTGGGCGGCAAGTTTCAATGCAACTTTATCTTTCTGGCTTTCCTCCCCGAGTCCACAGGGATTTCATAAACATTATGTTGCTCAATTTCAGTTCAATGGCACGGAGTCGTTCCAATGTGTTCTAATTACTCAGACATAAATGATTTCTGGTGCACTTTAAATGATTTCGGATGCACCTTTGTCTATCAGGCTGCTGATTTATAACTCCCTGGGACTTTGATGTTCTGCTTCATTGATTTCTTTTAAGGCTCTTCAGAGGTATATTTATTATAGACGATACATTTCCCTGTTCATTTGCTCCATAATTCTGAAACACTCTCATTTTCCAGTTGTCAACACTCCACCTCTTCCCCCTGCCTTTATGCTGTACCAATAGCAAGAAGACACATTTATTGAGTCCTTACTGAATGCAGACCCAGGTGCTAGATGCTATGGGTGAGTGGAGATACACAAATTAAATTAAACACACATTCCTTCCAGTGGCATCCTTATCATTTAGACAAAACGATAACACACACATAGACTCATGTGACACGACAGGGGAGAAAGAACACAGGGAGGCCACAGGGGTTTGGTCCACGAGCTGCAAAGGATACTTGGAAGAGAAGAGAGATGAGAGACAGATGGGTTCCCAGCTTCAGATCTTTGCAGTGATGGTCCATTGGAATGGCGCTTTGACAGGGCAGCTGGCCGTGGTCCTGAGGATGCTGCAGGAGTCCCAGCTTAGTGCCATTCTCATGGGTCTCCAGAAGACCACTTGATATTCTTGAGCCTTAGTGTTTTCATCTGCAAAATGGAGCACGTCCTATCTTGTTGGGTAGCCACTGGGAATTGAACACTAAGTATGTGCCTGGCAGGGGCAGATCCACGTTTTGTGGGACCTGAAGCTTAATCAATTTGGGGGGGCCCTTTAATAAAAAGAACCCCTAGTTATGAGTGCCTGGCTGAGTTTCTGCCCCATGGCGGGAGCCCACTAGAGTGGGTGCTGGAATCTTCAGTGTTTTTTAAGCACTGGGCTTTTTTTCACTTCACATTCTTTGTTGCGTGGATGTCCAGCGTGTGAACAGATAGTGGAGACTCTGTGGTTGGGAACACTTCCTTTCCCCCCGAGACTGGGCTCTGAAAAGGAGGGGAGAGATTGGGAGCAAGGAGGTGGGGGAAATGAGGAGCAAGGGAGGAGGAGGAAGAAGAGATGGAGGCAGGGGGAAGAGGGGAGAATGGAGACGAGGGGAGAGGGAGGAGGCATCTTCAGGAAACGTGTTCTATAACTGCCTTTGGGGTGGAGCCAGGATCTGAACTCAGCGCCCCTCCCCACTCAGGATGTTTCCAGGGAGTGTCTCCAACGTGAGCCCTGTCTTCAGAGGGACAGGGTGGGCCCACTTCATGGGCAGCCCAGGGTGATGGGTCTGGCCACCCGGCTGCTCTGCGGTCCCCGGGCTGGCTTCAGGCATCAATCAGTGATTGAGACCCTTCCCGCTGTTCCTGAGGTCCGAGCCTCAGGTTCCTGCAGCTGGGAACCTGGGGAAGGGAAGATGAGGAGTACGCGCCACCTAGCGACCGTTTCCAGGAGCTGCCACTCCCCGCGCCACCTGAGAGGAATCTAATCTCTGGGCAAGGATGAGTCAGGGGGACGCGGGTCAGCAGGTCCCCACGCTGCTCCTTGAGAAGGCCTGCCTCAGATTAGCCTCTTACAGCATCGGAGCCGGAGTGACTCATGTCTGATTGCCCTTGATTCTCCTATGGGAACTCTGCCACTGTGATTATGGGCTCCCCTCCTATTCCCCTCCTCTCCTCCACTGTCCTCCTCTCCTCTCTGTCTCTCCTTCTCCCCCCTCTTCCTCGTCTTCTTCCCCCCCTTCCCCCTGCCCCTGTCTCTTCTTCCTCCTCCTCCTTCTCTCCTCATCTTACCCCCCTCCTTGCTCCCAGTCTCTCCCATCCTTTTCCTCCTCCTCTCTCCTTATCCCCTTCTCCTTCCTCCTGCTTACCTTGGCTCAGCCAGCCTTTCTTTGGCTAAATAAGTATTTGTGGTGATTCTGTTATTTGGTCCAGGTGGAATGCAGGGCAGTTGTTGAGTTAGAGGCCCCAGCTGTGGATGCCGAGGGGTTGAGGTGTCCCCCATTCGTTCATTTATTCACTCATCCATTTACTCATTCATTCGTGAGAGCATGCACAGACTCAATAAATACATTTCAAGGCAGACTATGTGTCAAGGATCATGCCAGACACAGGCGCCACTTCAGGCTTTGACCCCCACATGCTTAGCACATGCCTTTCCTCTCTCTTCTCCGCCCGGGAAGCTCATACTCACTTCCAAGATCCGGGTCCAAGGTTGCCCTGCGGACTGAGCTGTGGGCACTCGCTCCCCCACCCACTAGCCCTGGGGTCTTTTGGAGAATTATCTGCTTCATTCTCCTCTAAACCTAATCCAGGGCGCCCAGCTGTCCAAGCCAGCCTTACGATGAGTCAAAAACCCCCGTAGCTGGTTTTCGTCTGTCTGGGACTCTGAGTTCTCAATGATCATGCTCGTGTCCTCCCTCGGGGCACCCTGTACACAATAGCATCCCTAAATCTAGGAATCTGAGCACTGACAACGGGGGAAAGGCAGATGAAAATGTGTTCTGCATTCTTGGGTTTTACCAATCCCATTCTAATAGAATTTTCTTTAATCCTAGGGATTTAGTGAAAACGAGTTGTTTCTGAGGACTTACTCCAGGATATCTTGTATTCTGCTTTTTGTTTGTTTGTTTGTTTCTCTTCCTCGATGTTCCCGAGTTAGTGCCAGGAGCAGGGAACCGAGGTTTGCAGCTACGTTTGTTATTACAGAGCGCAGGTCAGGCAGCCGGCTACAGAATGAGAGGGAAGGACAGCGACAGTGTCTGCACTTCCACTTGGCAGCATCTCACAGGGGTATCTGCGGCATTGTGGAAGATACCAGTCTCATCCAAGGATAACGTCCAAACCACCAGCATCTAAGCTCTGGGGTACAGGCTCAATAAATGGTTGGCAAATTTTAAGACTGAGGTATAACTTATATACCATAAAGCATAAATCTCCAGTGTCTAGCTCCATGAAGTTTTGCATATGCGTGCCCCTGGGATAACACCACCCAGATCAAGAAGGTTCACACCCTGAAGGTGCCGGTGCCCCTCCCAGTCAGAACCCCCCTCCCACCCACCCTGAGCCCCCATTACTCTACTCGCTCCCTCTTTGGATCAGTTTTGTCTGCTTTCGAACTTCTTATAAATGGAATCCTGGCTTATTCCACTCAACACTGTGTCCATGGGTTTTGTCCGTGTTGCAAATGGTTGACGAATTTGGACTTGCTTGTTGAATTAATCGTCCACACTTTGGACTTCTTCTCGTGTTGGGTCAAGTTGAGGCCAGCTCCGGAGGGTGAGTCGCATCAGTTTCAGTTCGAGAGCTTGCTTCTCCTCAGCTTTAACGTGGATTTTGATGAACCCCGGCACCGGCATGTGTTGGATCCATCACCCAGCCTCCTGTAGGCGCCAGGCGGGATCATGGGATCTGAAGAACCACCTGTGGGGTGTGGGACACTGGTCGCTGATGGACACCAGCTCCTCCCAGATATTTGCTCCATGTGGTTTCAGGGAACCTGGCTATTTAGAAGCTGTCTCGCTGTCACCTCTGGGCAGCACACGATGCCTAACGTATTTATAGTCACTGTAGTTCTTGCCGATTGGCAGCGGTTGTAAGAACCTCGTAAGGAAGTTGGCTGGTTTACGAGCCATCCCAAGGGGTCACCTTGGAAACCTTCATTCTGAGGCTGTGTTCATTCTTGGAAAGTAGTGTTGGGCTCCCTCTCTCCCCACCACGGAGACTGTAGGATGCCCACTGACAGGCCTTCTGGGCTCCAGCCACCCCCGCTGCAAACACCAGGGCGGGACTGCCACCTGGGACAGATGGCCTAAATTCCTGGACGGAAATGCCCGCGGAGGGCCATGTTCGACACAAGATTAACAGGCTCTGGAGGGAGGCTCGGGGACCTGGGGCTCAGACTAGATTGCTTTGCGAGGTAAGCTCTTGATTTCATGACCTCATCTCTCGCCCCAACCCTGAGACTTCACTCGCCATCCAGGTTGTTAACATGGAGCAATCTTATCCTGTTAGCCTTTCACTCGAGAGAAATTGGATTGAGAATCTTGCCAGACTGTCTCAGACAGAGCTTTTCCATCAGCCGGGAGTGACCCTCCAGAAGGTTAGGGAGAGATGCTTTCCCTTACATGCCATTAGCAGGTGACGGAGGGAGGGCCTCCTCCTCCACCTGGCAGCTGTCAGAAACTCTTGGAGAGGAGTCGCTGCTGGGAGATGCTGCCTGAGCCACGGCAGGACCTGAGGTGGTCACTTGCCCTCTCTGAACCCGGGCTCACCTCTGTTGCACATCCTTTCAGGGAATCTCTGTGAAGACAGTCACACCTGGGGACCTGGGGGTTCCAACCCTTCTCCAGGTGCCCCAGGGCCCTTCAGGAAGGGTATGCCTGTTATTTTCACTGTGCCCATCCTGCTTGGTATCTAACCTCTGTGCAGTGGGGTGGATTCCTGGGGTACATCTATAAAAAACTCCTAAACTCCCCCAAGACCTGAACTCGTGACATAGGCTGGTGCCCACTCTCTCACTGGCCTGGCCTGCTCTCCTTGTCCAGCAAGAGGTAGCAATAACTCAAGCTGGAGAACGATGCCCAAGCACCACCTCCATGGACATCACAGACGTGGGAAGATGAGGTCGGATTTCATCCATCCAAGTGGCCTGACCATGGCTCGGGTTGGCCCCCATGCTGCCAGCATCCTGCAGAGCAGCTGCATTTTCTGGGCAGTTACTGTAGCCCCGGCCCAGGGCTGGGTGCTTTGGGTTCATTTCTTGTATGATGCTCACATCATCCTTGTGTTATCACCACTTTGTGGATGAGAAAACTGAGCCCCAGAAGGATGCGACATCCCGATCTGGATGCAGGGCTGTCTGACTTCTAACCGTGTTCCCTTACCCGCCTCACCGCCCTGCCTGCCTGCAGGATGGCGATAGCTGCCATCTGCTGACGACTGTCTCCTCCAAGAGCTATGTCAGTCTGCTCGGGCGGCCACAATAAAGTTCCACAGACTGCCTGGTTTCAGAGACAGAAATCCATTTTCTCGCCGTTCTGGAGGATAGAAGTCTGGGACGAAGGTGTCAGCAGGGGTGGTTTCTTCCAAGGCCTCTCTCCTGGACTTACAGACGGCCGTCTGTTCCCTGTGTCTTCCTAGCATCTTCCCTCTGTTAGTGACTGTGTCCTCGTCTCCTCTTCTTATAAGAACGCCTGTCATGTGGGATCAGGGCCCACTCTAAAGACCTCATTTTAACTTGATCACCTCTTTAAAGAACCTATCTCCAAACTCAGTCACGTCTTGAGGTGCTGGGGGTCAGGGTCACCTAAGCAGTTGCCTAAGATGCATCTTCCCAGGCCCCTCTACCAGCGACTATGGGATGGGCCCAGGAATTTATGCAGTTGTTAATTCAACAGATATACACTTCCTCTGTGGCAGGAACTAATCTAGGGGCCGGGTACACCCAGTGAACAAAACACACAGCATCCCTTCTCTTCCAGGGCTCACATCCTCGTGAGAGGATGCTCAGGATTATCAGACACACGTGCTATGCCACGTAGGTGCTGATGGGTCTGTGAAGAAAGCCGAGCCAGCCGGGGCACAGAGAACGGCAGGGGCGGGTGTTTATCTTAGGGTGGTAGGGAAGGCCATGCCGATGGGAGACACAAGAGAGGGAGGGAGAGAAACTCCATGGGTCTCCAGGCTGAGCGGTCAGGGAGTGGGGTCTGCGTCCTTACACACTCCCAAGGTGGAGCGGTGCAGGTGGCCGCGGAGGACCTCGTGGGACAGCCGCTTTCTCAGGGCCTCTGAGAAATTATTCTCACCTGCTCCTGCCTGTGTCCCAATCAATAAGCTGGTAACTGCTACCCACCCCTGACCCAGCTGTTTGGGGTGACTCTCTCTCAATGTCCCTCTGTCTATCCCCCGCCTCCTTTCTCTTTCTGTTTCTCTCCATTCCCCCTCTCCCCAATCTGGTTGATAGCTGGTCTGAACTGACTTTAGGACGGCAATTCTCCTTCACAGTTTATAAAGGCTTTAAAAAAATAGCTTTATTGAGATATAATTCGCAGGCCATACAATTCACCCATTTAGAGTGTACAGTTGAATGGTCTTTCATCACCCCAAAAAGAAATCCCACACAAAGGCTTTTGCAGACTATTTTATTCTTGCAGAAACCCATGGAAAGAGCAGGGCAGACAGTTTCCACCCCATTTTACAGATGGACAGACAAAGGCTTGGGGAGATTAAGGATTTGCAAAAGCAGCCTAGGGGAAAATTTTAGATCCTTTTTAATACTGGAAGGTGCCAGGGAGTTCCTAAAAACAAGGATGTGGGGCCTCTGAGGTCCCAGGTTTCTTAAGCACAGGCTTCTGTCCCTCACCCCCAGCGGGGAGACACAGGGACGGTGGTCGAGGCTGCCTGTCTGGGGAACGGGTTCAGACTGCCAGCCACTCCCTGAAGGGCTGTCTCTGCGCCATCTTACATATGTATCAGGCCAGCTGGCCTGGACACGGCCACCAGTGCTGGGTGACAGGGCCTGGGGCTCGCCGTGGGGATCCTCCAGGGACCTCATGCGTCGAGTGCCAGGAGTCACCATGGAGCTCTCATTGTGGGACGGGGAGATGGGGAGAGTCACTGGCCGAATGGCTCTGGGAGAGGAGATGGGCCTTTTGACGACTTGGAGACGGAAGGATGGGGCCATCTGGAGCCAAACAGCAAAAGGCACAGATGCCTGCAGGGGCCTCGCCCTGGTCTGGGGCACTGTGATTGAGGGCGACCGTGGTGCCGGAGAGGCTGGCATGAGAGTCTTGACATCATCTGCCATGGGCTCCTCGGGATTATATTTAAAATGGGATTCAGGGACACGACATATGGGGCACTGAAATGGACCAAGCATGAGAATTTTGCGTCTAAGTCATCCTTTCTTTTCTTACTAAAGGGCTCCTCCTATCATATTATTTAGGCTCCACCGGAAGAGAAGCCCACAGGGGAGGACATTTTTGTCAGTATGCCCAGATCTAGAGCAGTTCCTGGAGACGGTGTGGGCTCAGGACGTATTGGTGCAAAGAGCAAAGCAATGAATTCACTGAGTGGTCCCTCGGCATCAGGTGCTCCTCTGCTTGGATCTTCACTGCAGTGTTCCGATGAGGAGACTGGCGCAGAGAGGTCAAGGATCTGGCCATGGGTCACACAGCTCCTCAGTGGTCTAGTTGGGATTTGAACTTGGGTGGTCCCTCCTAACCAGCCAAGTCGTAAGGACCAGTTGGGATTTACTTTGTAATGTTTGGTGTCCTCCAATATATCCTCTGGGGGAAGAATGATTCTGTTAATAACTCTGCTTTATTCACCACTGCTACAGTGGTGAAGAAATAAACACAGACTGTGCTCTCATGGAGTTACGGCATAACGGCAAGAGAGGAGGCAGGCTCTGTAGCCCGGCCGGGGTATCTAACACCCTGTATTAGTCAGCTCAGGCAGCCCTAACAACAAACCACGGACTGGGCGGCTTACACAACAGAAACTTAGTTTCTCATGGTTTTGGAGGCTGGAAGTCCAAGATCAAGGCATCACAGGCTTGGTTCCTTATGAGGCCTCTCTCCTGACTTGCAGACGGCCGGCCGTCTTCTTCTGTGACCTCACGTGGTTGTCCGTCTGTACATGTCTGTCTGCTTCCTACTCTCCTTATAAGGACAGTCAAAATGGATCAGGGCCCACCCTAAGAGCCTCATTTCACCTTAATTACCTCTTTAAAGATCTGGTCTCCCAATACAATGACATTCCAAGGTGCTTGGGGTTAGGAATTCAACATGCGAATTTGCGGGGAGGGGGACACACAATTCAGCCTATAACAGACCCTAACCACAAAGGGTCAGGAATCCTGCTTCTAACTCCTCCAACATCCTTTCTGCCCTCAGCCCCCTGCCCCTCCCGTGGGAATCAGATGTTAGCTGTTAACACAAACGCCCATAGTCACCAGTTCTAAATGGCTGGTTATACTCAGATGCTTGAGTGGAAATGGCTTCTCTTATTTTCTTGTGATGCATCTTTGAATCCGACTGACGTTCCACCAAAGCTTAAAAAAAACCCCTCAACTCTCTTGCTTTCTTCAGCTCCCTTCTGAGCACATTGGAGCAATCATTTTATCTAAATCATTCTTTTCCATAAGAAAAAAAAATTTGCTTAATTGGGTCTCATTTCTGTTCTCCTCTTAACAACCAAGCGTTGACATTTCTATTGGGATTGAAAGCCCCAATCAGTTCAGATAAATCAGCTTCCTTTTAAATTATGATCTTGGAGGAAATAAGGATCTAACTTACTTTTTGTTAATTACTTTTAGGTGAATTAGACATCCCGGCTTTGCCGTCCCTGATTTCCTCAGAAGTATTTAAGCTTTCAAATCTATTTAAACCTTTTCTTTTACTCAAATTAAGATGCTGAAAAATCCCACTATTAGAAATAATTTAGTTTTTTCAAGTTCAGCTCCATGGCTCTGTAATCTTAAATAATTTGAGCTGAAAAAGATTCCATTATATCCCATGTAGTGGCAACAAATTACTATTTTCCCATCAAAATTGTCTCATATTATTGGTGTGTCAGACTTAGTAAGCAAATAAATAGAACAGAGAGGTAATGAATAACGCAGTCAATCAGGTGGAATTGCAAAACATAAACCAAATTGTGTACTCCACAGATAGGAGTGTGTGTGTGTGTGTGTGTATCTCCAAGAAAATTCAATTGTAAAGGACAGGAAATGCCATAGCCCTTAACACAAAGTAATACATCTAAAACTGAATAATTGACTTTTTTAATACAAAAAATTCCAGCCCTCAGAAGTGAAGCAAAAAGCTTGTAAATAACAAGGATATTAAGAGGGGAATTCATATTCTGCAAGAGAAGTGCGTAATTAAAACTTGTGAGTAGTGGCCAAAGCAATACTTGGAGGCACTCTCATAGCCTTAGATTTTCCTCTCTCTTCTGTCATCTAAGAAAGGAATTCGTTATATTTTGGGTGCTAAGTGAATTATTGTGAGGGTGGTAGGCTTTCTGCCTCTGCCACCCCCATCCTAATCAGTAGGAACTTTGTAAAGAGTTTCAGTCCTTGTAACAGTTCAGTGTCTGGCACTGAGTAGCTGCTTTCATATCAGATAGTTTATTGATAAATGTGACGTAGCCCAGTGTCTGAATTAAGGACTTGTGGGCAAGAAGGAACCCAAGAATTGAAGTCTCTACCTTCTAAATGGTGGTCCTATCTGTGATGTCAGTTCTCATAGACTGAATTCTTCTTCTTTCTCTTTCTCCTTTATTTTGACTCTTTATTGACTCCTCTGGATTCCAGGCACACTCCCCATTGGGAACCAAATTGGAAGAAGCTGCTGAGTTCTGGGGAAAAGAACCATTGATATAGTTTAGGTTCCTAGCATCTGGGCTGGGGAAGGAACCCTTCAGGCCAGCTGAGTGGTATTTAACTCTAGGAAAGACCCCAGATCCGAGGCCTGAAGTCTCCTGGAATTATTGCTCTGTCTCCATCCACAGCAAGAATGGAGCCACTCTAAGAACTTCAGTGAGACAGCTGGGATAAACGATGGAGGAAACCTTGCTATTATGGTTCTTGACAGGCAGCCAGGGCCAGCAGAGCAGTCTCTGGTTTCTCACCTGCCAAGGTCCAACTAGAGCATTCTACATCCCCAAGAAATGCCAAATATGACCGTCTCCATGGCTAACGTGAGATCCCACAGGGTCCATGTTCTCTCTTTGTCAAAATGCCTGTTCTCCGTGCACTCTAATGAGTCCTGTGGCGTCTGACCAGCTAGTCCTAAGCTAAGTCCGATCAGGCACCGAGGAATCTTGTAGCTTTGTGTGGATAGCAAGTTATGGCTGATGTCATATGTCATCAGAGGAAACTGTGAGTGTGACTGAATGTCTTTCTCGTAGTGCTGTCCAGGTCCAAAGCTCCCATCCGAGAGCAAACAAATGCACTGGAGCAGCAGTAAATGCTAAAGAGAAAGACAAATGGATGCTCCAAAGGGAACAAGCCACTTTACTCTTCATTCTCCAAGGGTGTAAGGCTGCAAGACTCAGACTGGTGACAGGGGTGCCACTGGGACCTGAGTTCAACCCAAGTGATCCTGGAAGACCCTCCCTCTCTCCCTACTCCTCAGTATGTTAATGATTTACCAGGGTGTGATATTCAATATTTAACAACCTGTAGGGCTCAGATGCCAATCGAGACAAATAGATGCAGCAACTAAACAGACTCAGCCATAAAGCCTGAACAGCTGTGCTGGGGTGAACCAGCTGACTCGTAGTGGTGTCCCGCGCCCTCTGTTGTATCTTTTGGACGTCGTCTACAAATTCTAAGACAGTCCCCACAGACTGAAAGCCACTGACCAAAGAGAGATGCATAGATAGTTTAAGCACTGGGAACTCAGTAACAAGAGTGCAGCCAGTGTCAGAGCAGACTGAGAAGCCGGTTCAGCTGAGGGCCCATGCCACAGCATGCAGACAAGCTTGCCCTTGGCACCTGCCTGGGTCCTGATGTGACAATGATTCCCGTGAATCTTGGTTTTTCTGTCCTGACCTGCCTGCCTTCTAGCTCAAGGTTGTGTTTACCCAGCTGTCTATTTCATCAGAGGGACCTGGGCTCAGTATTCAGTCCCATGTGTTCAGTTGGAGGTAAGAGAGCCAAAACGTTAAGAGGGGAGATTTGCAAGTCCATTAGAATCGGGGTCACATCCTGACTTTTTACAAACTTATCTTCAGGTCTCATTTTCTAAATCTTAATGAGCATGAAAGTATCCATTTTATGATGGTGTAGAGAGGATCCCATGAGCTCATGCTCACCAGGCACTTACCTCTTGGCAGTGCTCAATGCCTCATAACTCTTCTTACTTGATTGGGCATGGGATCTCTCTCCATCCTGAGGGTCTTCCTTCCAGGAGGTCACTGCAGATCCATCTCAGGACCCTCTGTTTTCCCCTACCTGTCGCCATCCTGCCCTCAGAGGTCATTGAGGCTCAGAGGCTCAGGGGGATAGTGTTTCTGCAGGAGGAGAGAGCGGGGCAGATGCGTCAGGACTTTAGTCCTTGCTCCCCACCCTCCGACTAGTAGTCATCAGTTTCCAAAAGTTTTTCAGGCTCTGTTCACAGATCACCCCAGGATCTTCAGAGCATTCGTGGGGGACCCGCATGACTCTTCAAGGAAAGGACTTGGGTCTCCAACTGTTAGTGCCAGTGCCTTATCAGCCAGCATTTCCCAGAGACAAACCCTCTTCTTATAGCCTTTTCCATCCTGATGAAGGACATGGGCTTGTCATTCAAACCTAGGCAGGATCTGGGGGGCCAACACCTGACTCTCACCTTGTGGCTTTAATTATTGGAGGCAAGACAGCAGGGGAGATAGAATGTGTGGGTGAGGAGGTCATTCCAGAGAGGGGAGATTGGTGTTCAAGTTTTTGGTTGCTGATGTTTAACAAGCAGATATGGTTTTTAGATGGTTTATAATGTTATTTTCTCCATCGCTTGCAAGACAACTGCAGAATGGCAACAGTTGACATTTAAGAGGGGGAAAAGTAGGGCGGTGATGCTATTTCCCTTAGAAAGGTCACACTTGCGTCTGAAGGTTGTCCGTTCACTGTATGTCAGATTTTTCTCTGATGAAGGTGATGATGTTGGTGATTGTGATGATGTTGAGGATCCATATCACTGGCTAGGCTCTCTGAGGCTCTTGCTGGTTCTCCCATATGCATTTAAAATTCTCTCTTCTATGTACCCATTGAAGCTGTTACTTTACTTGTATTATACATAATTTATCATATGCTATTGTGCCCATCTGCTTTCATGTTTCCACTCCCTAGAGTGGGGCTCCTTGGTGATCTCCCTTTTTTGTACCTAGTATTGGGCTTACTGAAAATTTCTTGAGTGAAATAAATGTTGAGAGTCTGGTGAAAGGAAATTGTTGCCTGGATGAGCTTTTCTCTTGAGAAGCTGGAGTTTTGTCAGAGGAAGTACCCAGTGCAAAATAATTTCTCGGGATGGACACTGGAGTGGTCAGTTAGGGCCAGGTCAACAATAAGATGGCAGACAGGGGAAGTGGCATTCCCACATTGCTAAGAATGGCCAAGCCTCCACGTGGTTGCTCTCTGTAAGCTTCTGTTGAGAGACCTCAAAGGGAGACTGGATGCCTGAGATTTAGTTTCCAATCCTACCTAAGTAAGGGAGCCAGGAGGGCATGGAGATGCCGGAGGAACCATCTTGCTGTGTGTACCCAGAGGTCTCTTCATAAAGGACACAGAATGCAGGTCATCTATTTAGCATGGCACCTATCACATGTATGCAGTCAATACCTAATTCTTATCATCATCATTATTACTATTGTTGTATATTAAGGAAGATGTCATGAGGCAACTCAACTAGCCATGGTCTAATGTTTGAGAACAGGGATGGATTTGGGAGTCAGACCTGCTGGCTTCCTATTCTACATCACTAACCATGTCCCTTGGGCAAGTCACTTTACCTGAGTTGTTTCCTGGTCCATGTTTCTTTACCCTCTGTGAGATGGAAACAAGTACACTACCCTGTATTTTGTGATAAGTGTCAGATTAAGTAGACGGAAAGTGCTTAGCATAGTAACAACTCGGTAAAGGAGAGCCATTATTTTGATATTGTTGTTATTATTTTATTGTTCAGCAAGGCAAGAGCTTCAGTGTCTTCTAGGAATAGTTGAATTTTAATGTCACATATAACATCACTGGTGATTCATCGAGAAACAGCAATCACCTCCAGCCTCGGCCCACAAGCCACCTCACCCTGCCCGTGTTTATTTTGTCTTCTGCTTTCAGAGCGTTGAGGGGACAGTGGGAGGGGTGGATGTGGCAAGCACCATAACCATGATTTAGTGAGCACTTACTATATGGCAGATACTCGGCTTGCACTGACAAAGGTGATCTTGAATTAGCCCTCACTGCATCCCTTTGAGGTAGGTACTGTTATCATTCTTCTTTAACAGGTGAGAAAATTGAAGTGCATAGAAGTGACTCTCAAACATCTCTAGGAGAACTACAGGGCTGGGAAACCAACCCAGGTCGTCTGCTTCCAGGGCCTGTAATCTTAACAACTTCATACTGGGTGTAAGTTAAAATGTCTTGCAACTACCCCCTCCTCTTTCTGGAACCATACACTTGTTTCTTTTCTCGACCCAAAGCACAGATAGAGGCACTTTTGATGGCTGATTCCTTTCCTTTGGCAAAGCCGCCATGAGTATAACAATGAATGTTCCTTCTGCTGCCACCTAGGGGCTTGAACTTAACTGAGTGATGGGGTTGTTATTCAATTTCTGATGTCCAATTTTCAAATGACCCTCCTTCTTTGAACAAATTAACATTTTGGGCTCTAGCATGCTAGTGTTGCCTGCTAGCTACTGGTTCAGTTTTGGCAAGGTCTGCAATCTCGTCATTATAGTAGTGTTGTTGCAATTATTTGACTATTTTATTCCACTTTCATCCTTAATATTTTACAAAGAGCAAAAACCAGGCAAATTAAAATGCTCATGCAAGTGATAAAAAGCAGGGATCTCCAATACAATTGAGACAAAAATAGAGGCTTTAGCTTTAATTGGATACTTACCAGATTTAAACTAATTAATCATTTTAAATTGCAAAGGAGGAAAAACAAAATTAAAGAACTTGTACAAAATGCTAAGTATATATTATCAAATACCTAAGGGTGATTAAAGATATATATACATCCTTTCTGTGATTGAGTGCAAGTCAGGATGTTTTCAGCGAGAGAAGTGACTTCAAGTCATTTAAGCCAAGGGGAATATATTGGCTTACATAGTTAGGAAGGATCCTGGGTCATCCAGAGAGTTAAGGAAGAGTTGCAGGCACCATGTCAGGGTGGAGAGTCAAGAGTCAGGACCACTGAGCTCTCTCCATCTATCTTTTATCTCCACTCATTTCTGATTGGGTTCATTCGGCATACAGACTCTGACCAGATGGCACAGGTGGTGGGGAAGATATCCACCAGCTCCTTGGCTTTATAACTTCATATTTAGCAACACCAGAGGAGAGAGAATCTTTACTCACAGCGTTTATATAGCAATCCCAGGACGGATTCTGATTGGCTCTCCTTGGATGCTACACCTACCTCACCACCAATCACTGTGTCCAGGGGAAAAGAGTTACCCTGATTGGTCAGGACTGGGTCACATGATCACTCATGTGATTAGCAAGGCTGAGAGTCTGTTAATGGAAGGAGGGAAATGGAGAAAAAAAAATTTGCCGGGCAACCTCACATAGCAACCATCACAGTCTATCACTGATGGGTACTCCCTCCTCATCTTTCTTTAATATTTTCACTTTTGACTTTTATGCACAGTTTTATCACATTTAAAAGAAAAAGACTGTTTGCATTGGTGGTTAGCCATCTGACAGCATCTCAAGCTATTCAGCTATATCAACCTCACCGCATAAATTGAATAAATAATTTACATTCTGTACAAGGATCATACAAATAGCTTTGGCATGGTGGGAATTTGCATCCCCCCAGCCCGTCCCTCTCTCTGAGTGTGGTTCCCTAGGCAGCAAAGGAGCAGCATCTGTTTTGAACACCTGGTGGCCTCCATCCCTCAAGGAGTTAAGCTGAAAGCCGGAGAATGAAAATAGGGCCAGGAACTGGAGGGACTTTGTTGAGTAGAGCCTTCTGGCTTTGAGTGACAAATGTGTTGAGATGTGAAGGAGAGAAATACGTATCCCATACAGATTTGTTTTTCATGTAAATAAGAGTTTTAGCCTCAAACTTTCTGGCATCTCATTATGCAGGTGACTTAGTCATTGACATGCATACAATTTGCATTTTCCCCCTTCTTTGCCAAAAGTGCAGAGACTGTAACTTGGCCAACTCACACATCCTGGGTGCACAAACAGGCTGCCATGTTGAGCGCATTTGTAAATACTGGGGGATAGAAGGAGCCAGAGTAAGACAGGGTTCCTGTTGATTTGTAGCATTAGGCTTTTCTGGAGGATTTTGTACTATTTGATTGCTAGCACATAGCCCATTTCTCATGTCGTGGATACTTCAGCCAGACCTGTCTGGGGCTGGGTATAAAGGGGAGATATTAAAAATATTTCGCAACCAATCGTGCGTGGACACCAACAGATCAGAATGGATGCTGGCCAAAGTGCTGAAATAGGATCTGAAGACCTTCACGGTGCTAGACATTAACCCCATCGTTGCTGGGTCATGGAGAGGTTGGGAGGGTGATCCCGGGGCCATCTGGCAAGGTCAGGGCAGCCATTATTTGCTAACTGGTATGGCAAGATGTCAGTGATTGACCAACCAGTCTCGCCACTCCACTGCACATGGGCTGACAACCGGCTCTTGCAGGCACGCAAACATATGCAACTAGTGAAGTTCTCAGTAGCCTTGAGGTCACTCCCTGGGATAGCTGCCTAAGGAGCTCTGGGCAGCGGACCAGGGGAGACCTAGGGGTGCCTTCCAGAGCTGCTCCTGCTTGTTTTCATTTTCAAATGGGGAATTTGATTTAGGACCGGCCTTTGGTTTCTCCCAGACCTGGGAAGTAAACATTCCTCATTCTCAAAACCCACATATTAATCATTTTTGCAAATCAGAGCTGAGCTCTGAGCCTCTGACCAGGAGGCCTGCACTTGCTGGCCCCGGGAGCCCGGATTGGGCAGCGTGTGCTGCTAATGCATATGCATCTGCTCTTCTTGTGGGAGCTCAGCCCCGCAAGGCTTCAAGGGGTGAAGCTCCGCTCACTAATCATAATGCAATATCAGTGTTTTCTGCAAATCCCCTTATTATCTCTACATCATTAGCAGTTTCTGAGCTTGTCTACAACTAATTTCACAGTGAATCTTATTTCTACCCCATATTTTGAATAAGCTATCATGCCGGGCAACCGCTGACATGCCGCTGAGAAAGAAGCAAATCAACCTAAAGCGGGCTTTCAAACGGCCTCCGACAATTAAGCTTTGCATCACCATTCAGGGTGGGAGAATGTGGCAAGTTTCTAGAACAACCCCTGCCTCTGACCTCAATTTATTTAGTCATACCTTAGTCGTTAGAGAAGTGGTCTCTAGAGTCAGGCTTCCAGGCATCTCATTCCTACTCTGCTACTTCCTGCTGGTCACCCTTAGTGTAGGAAATCATGTCTCTGAGCCTTAGATGATAAAAAAGAATAGCATCGACTCAGGATTTGTGGACTTAACGAGCTAGTGTTTATAATGTGCTTAACGTAATGTGCCTAGTCTGTTGAGCACCTAGTGTGTGCTCCATAAATGTAGTTTTTATTATTTTTCATTCACTTGTGAACTATTTAGTGAGCGACCCCTTTGTGCCTTGACCTACAAGGGACTGACACCATTTGACCGCTCTCCACTTCTGATCAATCCAATAGTTTGCGGAGGAAGCTGATGAGGAAGAAACCCCTGAGGGTGGAGAGAGATCCGTGCATCCAGGCAGCAATAAGAGAGAACTCACGTTCCTGTGTTGAAGACCTTTTGTCCTTGGTTGAGTGATGAGGCAAAGGGCAGCTGGGTTTATACCCACTCTGGGTTCCAGGGACCTCTTCCATCCCTAAGCTTTGGCCAGCTGCCATCCCCTGGAGGAAATGCCACTGTTTCTTTGGCTGAGAACCAAGTCTCTTTGGGAAAGTGCCAAGGAGTCCAGTTTTCTGAAATGTTTCCACTCTGAAGGTGTAGGATGTCCCATGACTATTCTATCCTTTGGGTAAAATGGATAATCCACCTCTCCCCCCATATGGGAACCCATTTTCTGAATAACTGAAGGCAACAAGGAATTAATCACAGTGAATGTTACAGAGATTTTTCTATTCCTATATGCAATGCTAAGTGTGGTATGTGTATGATTATTTAATACCACTATAGCCCTATGGAGGGGGCACACTTATTACCGCCATTTTGTAGCCAAGGGGAGTGGGGCTTGGAGAGGATGTGCAACTTACCCCCAACCACCAAGACCGCAGGTGGAAGAGCGTAGAACCCAACCCAGATGTTCTGATTCTGTCGTTACTATCCTACCCTGCCTCATGGCATGGCTGTGACTAAAGATGCTAAAGGTTGTTGGGTCAAGGTGGTTTGTGAGCAAACAGCCTGGGCATAGGGATGGCTGCCTGGTGAATGGCCATCCTGGGTTTGTAGACTAGGGTTTATAGGAGCTTGCGTTCCATCCTCCTTCATCTGTGCCTGCTGCTGCCTGGAATAATCTCCCTGGCACACGCCCCTGCTCCTCTCAGTAAACATACTTCTCCCCTGGAAGTGATCCAGAGTGGCGTCTTTGAAGTCTAAGTGAGATGTGAGAAAGTGGGATTGTAGGACTGGGGTTGTGTCTCCATCCCTCTGCCATTAATGTCTGATATGAATCATTTTTTTTCCTCTGTAGATGCAAGATAGGGAAGATTAAAATGGGAGAAAGAAGGGAATGGATTTTCCATTCACTGTCCCCATTGATACTGGCTCTCTGTGTCATAAAGTTTCAGTGGGACACTGCTGGTTCCAGAGGCAACTGAGGAGGTGAAAGAGCAGAGTTCAATTCTGGGCTGAGTGAGCTCAGAGAAAGCAGGGAGGGAAGATGCTTTGGCACTTGTGGTTCGTCTGCACCATATCCTTCCTCTATGTATAGCAAACTCCTATACATCCTGTAAAACCCAGCTCAAGTGATGCCTCCTTTATGATGCCCTCCTTGATTCCTCTAGAAAATGCCATCCATTCTCCAGCAGGCCACTGTAGGAGGAAGGCATAGCATACTCGCTCAGAAAAATTGGGCCTCCTACGAATGCTGAGCCCAGTTCTTATCTCCTACAAACAGTTCCCTCTCCTCCTCCCTCTACTTATCTCTATCTGTGAGATTCCTGGATTCCTCTAGGTTAGGGGCTGAGTTCTGATTGTATCTAATCCAGAGGCAGAATGGGCTGTCATCATCCATGTAGTCTTTTCCTTGGCTTTCCATCACAGGAGATTTTCTAGAATTGTGTGTGTGTACACTCTTGCTTGTGGCTACAGGAAGTGCCCTCATTAAGTCCACAATTGTGCTGGCAAAGAACTACATAAAGTCTGGAACTTCAAATATCTAAGTTGTTGTTCTCACAAATATGACTGTATGGGTATGTCTCATCCACAGATGTATTTTACTTGCTTGCAGAGTTTTGAAAATTTTGGATTTACTTATTATGTTTCAAAACTAAGAAGCTTAGTGAGATTCTCAATTCATAGCTTCTCTTGGAAAATCAGAGGGTCTGGTAGCACTGGGTCCATATCCCAACATGACACTAGTCAACTGGAATTGAGTAGCAGCTTCCCAGTTTAGAAGCATGAACTCTGTCTACCACAGTCTCCACTACTCCGTATTGCCTCCCAAACACCAAATATCGGGGACAGTTCCCATTCATCATCACTCATGCTGCCATCTTTCTCTAACTGCCCTGCTTCAGTCATGCGTGTGACTGGCAGGCTGTAGATATCTGAGGCAGAGGGCTGATCGGCACTTGAGTGGAACCAGATGACTGTATTTACTGGGGTGTCTGGCAGAGTGTAGGTATGGTCTCCAGTCCCCTGGGTTGATGTCATTCTGTTCTCCTTGTTATGATTGTCAATTCATTCATCTTGTGCCTTTGAAGCCACACAGTATTTGTTTATGAGCTGTTTTCTGAAAAAAATAAGAACCATTATGCTAACCAGACAAACTAAGCATCTCTTTTACTTCTCCTTGCACAGTCTTGCTTTCCAATTAGCAGTGTTCACTGGGCAATTGACAATTTATTTCCATGGTGCTGGGTGCCACATCTGATGACGATTATGTGGCTCACTTTTGCTGTATGCACAGCCCAAGGAAATAGGAAGAATATAAAGGGGACTTCCGTAGCAGCCGAGGAGCAGAAGTGACCACTTGCCCAGGTGTGGGGGCCCATTCCTCAGCACTGAGCTGGACCACATTGCTCTCTGAAGAATCTGCAGAAATGGAAGGCGTTATTTTGCAGAAAAGTTCAGCGCACATGCATGCGCAAGTGTGTACCAGTTATCGCATAGGTTCTGTTCTTGGTGCTGAAAATACAGTGGTGGTGATGGTGGGAGACCAAGTTCCTGATTTCATGGAGAAGGAATTCTAACAAAGAAAGACAGGCAATAAACTAAACAAACAGATAGATGATGTAATGTCAGGTAGTGTGAGTGCTGTGAAGAATAATAAAGCAGATGGGGAAAAAGGGTCATGGGAGGCTTTTTTAGATGATGGTGAATAGGAAGGCGTCTACAAAGGGGTGGCACTCATGTAGGTCCTTGCACAGGGCAGCTGGGCCACCCAATTCCCAGGGACACTGTTCATGTTGTAGACTGGAGTTGGGCCACAGGGCGTGCCATTTGTGTCGATGGCCACATGAATGGCGCCCCCTGGAGGTGTTCCATACAGTGGCTTGGGGAAGTGTCCCCAGGCAAATTTCTTGAGACTGGGTATGCTTGCTGTGTTTGGGCAACAGCGAGGAGGCCAGTGAGATAGAGTGAGGGGGAGTATACCGTGCCCGAACGGTGGGCAGGAGTTGGTTCTTGAAGGGTCTTAGAGACTACCACATCTCAAACTTTAATAAGCACATGGATCACCTGGGGATTTGCTAAAATGCAGATTCTGGTCCGGTGGATCTGAGGTAGGGCTCACGATTCTGCATTTCCAATGAGATCGCTGGTGATGCTGAGGCTCCCAGTGCTTCAGCCACACTTTGAGGAGCAAGGCTGGGGGCCGTGGTCTGGGCTTAGGGAAAGCCCCTGGACGGTCTCGAGCTGGTCATTTATTCTGCCTGGCTGAAGAATCATTCTCTTTAGAGTCCAAGCGCTCATCGAATCAGTCCGTCAGGGAGTATTCCTGATCCCTTCAGCGCCCAAGCAGGCAAAGGGAAGCTGCCAGGAGAGATAAGGAGAGGTTTATTTGTGTAGCTACTCGAACTTGGGGCTGTTTATAGTCGATGAATATCTGTCTTTAAGCAGCTGTGTGAATTATCTGAAATACATGAAAGCAATCCATTCGAGATCAAAATCCTTAATTCCAGACCTTTCCAGGTTGATATGTCTTAAAAGAGGGAGGTTTGGTAACATTGTTGAACATTAATTAGGTAACATTTGTGCGGGACTCGGAGGATGAAAAGCCTTGTGTGTGTAAGCACTCGGGAGCGTTGCTGTGAAATGGTGCAATCTGAGGCTGGGATTGAAGTGAAAATTTCACATAAGCAAGTGCTCATCCCCATCAGGTGCGGTGATTGGAGATTGTGAGCATCTGAATGTGCCTCGCTGCCCCCGCCTCCCCACAGCACAGCCTCAAGTCCTTGCTGAATAGAAACCAGCATGCAGATGAATGGGGAATTTACTAGAGGTAATTACAGAAGGAGGGCGGGAGGGAGGCCCCACTTGCTCCCGAAGGGGTGGGGAGAGGAGGGGAGGGGTCTTTCTTTTTCCTTGTCACAAAGGGCTGTTTTCCTCTGATGGTGTCTTGTAGCCTGTGTTCCACCCTGGACTTGGTTGGGAATGTACTAGAATGTAGTAGAGGGAAGGTGCTCCCTGGTGCCACGTGTGGCCCCTCAAGGGGGTCTCTATTCAAAATCTCAGTCTCCTTGCCCCGCTCACCTGTCACCGCCCCCGTGTCCACCTGGTCTTCCTTTTCAGTTCCCCTGAGGGCTTCCGATCCCAAGAGCAATGTGAAGGTGAATGGGGCTATAGGGATGGGGTTCGTGTGCTGCCCTGTGCACTCACTCCTCATCCCACAAGGACTTCCGTGCCGTCCCCTGACCTGAGGTCTCCCCTGATGCCCCAGGCAGGGTGTCCACCACCCTCTCCGGGAGGGACTTCTTGGTGCCCTGGCAGGAAGTGAAAGGTTAAGCCCTCATCTTTGCTCTGTCCCCTCTCCTTCAGGTCATGGGACATGGCAGGGGGTGCTCTGTGTTACCGCTGAAAAACCTCAGCAACAACCCCACCTGTGGGTGGGTGCTGCGATCATCGTTCCCATCTTAGACATGAAAACAAAACTAAGTGAATCAGGATCAGGATAGCGAGGAAACTTGCTTAAAGTTCTATGACATATGAGTAGGGGACCCACCTTCATCCCAAGACGGCCTCGTCATAAAAACAGCCATGCCTGCGTGGCCACTTGTGGTCATCTTTTTCCAGGGCATTGTCGACCTTTGCTTAATTCCTCAGGCGCTTGAAAGGTGGCTGAGCCTTATGCAACAGCACTTGCTTTTCAATGTCTCTGTACATGTGGACTTGGTTCCATTTTCCCCCCGGAACATCAGAAGACTCCCTAAAAGCCTCCAGTAGGGTTGCTCTGCCCAGAGGTATAGAGATGCTGTGTATGACTTCACAAACTGAGCCTAGGAAGATCCAGAAGTAAACCCCACGTCAATTGGGGCAGTGAATATATCTTGATTTGTTGTTGTCAAACACTGATGAATCACAGAAAGATATTTTTAGGTCCAGGGTCTCCCAATAGCACTTAAATTATCATTTAATGTCCCAACGTCTGCTTTACCCAGAGCCTGAGTCTACTCAAAAGTGGTTGATGGCACCCTCTATTCTACTTATTGATTCAAGACTCCCCATTCCACTGATGCTTGTGGCAGAACATTTCCAGCCACTAGTGACCCTGAATCTCAAGTTAAGCTGATAATGTGCCAGGCACGAGATGGGATTCACGAGGAATCAAGCTCAGCTTGCACACGCGCACGTAAACAATATGAATAAAGATTAACTTAAGAATCTTTTCTCCCTCCTTAACAATGACATTATACCAATGGACCCACTTAATTTCTTACATTTGTACCTTTTCAAAAGGGCCCACTGTTTTACGATGTCAAACGTGACCTTTACAACAAAACGTGCAAACTGCGTTGTACACAGGGGACTCTCCGAAGCTAGTAATTTTCATGATGCAAATTTCAGAGCAGAATAAGCCCATTAACCAAATTAGCAATTCATAAAAGCAGAAGTTCATGGTCAGGAAACAATTGCGTCTTTTCATAAGGTATAATTTGAGCCCATTGTAGAGTTAAAGTGTGTTTTTTTTTTCTCCCTTAAAAAAAGTAAATTAGGGCTCTAATTAAATAGGTTAAAGCTATATATGAAAGAGGTTGCAATTTGTGTGCAGGAAAGTGAATTAGTGATTCATAAGAAGCCAAAGATCCTTGATAAGGACATAGTAACCTTACCTCGAATGTGAATGAGTGATTGCGGCTATTGTGGGAAGGAGGCACCCATGGCAGTGGTGGAAAGGAAGGGAGAATTTAGTAAGATGCCTGGCTCTGAAGGCTCTTGGGCTAGATGCAGTTTGAGGTTGGATGATATACAGTGGGGGAAAAGTCCCACCTTGCACCCTGTAACTCCCCGTGGGGCACCCTCTGGGTGTTAAGCGAGGCAGTCAGCCCAGGATACACATTTTCAAGGACTCAGCTGATCTGGAAGCTGGTAGGGCTGGGAGACGTGAGACTGGCCATGTTTCTGGTCCTGGATCTTTTCCTCCCCAAATTGAGGGGACAGAATACTATTCATTCCATAGCCTCATTCTGGTGATTTACTGAAATCGTGTACGTGAAAATCCCCATGTGTAGCTGAATAATATTCTGCTGTGTGGATGGACCACATTTTGTTTATCCACTCATTCGTTTATGGGCACTTGGGGTGTTTCCACGTTTTGACTATTGTGAATAATGCTGCTGTGAACATTCGTGTGCAAGTTTTTGCTTGAACACCTGGTTTCAATTGTTCTGGGTGTATACTAGGAAGAATGAAATACCGACACGTGCCACAACATGAATGATACCTTGGAAACATCACGCTCAGTGAAGGAAGCCAGACACAAAAGGTCACATACTGTAGAATTCCATTTAGATGAAATGCCCATAACAGGCAAATCTGTAGAGACAGAAAGCAGATTAGTGGTTACCCGGCACTGAGGGGTTGGGAGAAATGGGGAGCAACTGCTTAATGGTACAGGGCTTTTTTTTAGGACGATGAAAATTATTTGGAAGTAAATAGAGGTGATGCTCACACAACCCTGTGACTATATGAAATTCTACTGAATTGTTCACCTTAAAATGGTTAATTATGTTTAGGTAAATTTTTATGTTCTATGGTTTTTACCTCAATTAAAAAAAAAAAAAGCCCCATGTCAATTGAAACAGGCTGTACAAGATGTCCTATTCATGTACTGTGAACTTCCTTGGGACAGATTCTGCGTTTGCTTTGTTTTAAATTCTGAGGTTCCCAGCGTAGTGCTTGGCAACTCATAGGCTCTTGGTGAATAGCATCAGCCCCAACAATGGCCCTTACTTAAGAACATGTGACGTGCTGGAGGCTGGACCAGACCCTTCACAAGAGTGAGGAGTTGGAGAGTTTGTTCTCCTAGTTCCTGGGGGGCTTTGTTTAGTAAGAGAGGAGAACGCAGAGGGGAGCCTGCTATGCCAGAGGGTCACAAGGAGGTGGCATGGCCTAGAGGAGGGGCAGACAAGGGGAAACCAGGTGGTGGCAGAAAGACAGAATGGAGAAAGAGAGGGCGATAGCATGCGGCTGCCATAGAGGCTTCAAGGGGAGGATGCGGATGCGACCCCTCTGTGATACGCTCTGTAAACCTGTACTCCCTTTCCCAGAAACCCTTCATTATTTTTAAATGCTGATGAGATCAGTGTGTATGTCTGTCTGTCTGTCTATCTGTCCGTCCAATGCATCAATGGACAGAATAGGACCTCAAGGCAGCTCAGTTATATTTGGGTTACACATGCACCATTTCAGTGAATATGCTCCCTGGGTTTATAAATAAGAACAGAGGGACATAGGGAGGTTGGGTCATTCACCCCTGATCACACAGCTTGTAAGCGGCACAGCTGGGATTTCATCAGATCATGCTGCTTCAGGTGAAATTGGATTTTTAGAAATGCCAGAAGGCCCCATTTTACTCTTAAAGGTGCCAACAATCGCCACAATTAAATTTGATTCTTTGTTTCCATGTTGTTCTTCATCTGTGAAATAGGAATCCTACCATCTCCTTTGTGGGATTATTGGGAAGTCACTTGAGAGTCTATTGAAAGCTCATGGTACACGGTAGGTGCTCAGCATGTGTTAGTCCCTTTCCCCTCACACCCCCTCCTCTGCTCCTCCCCCTGTTTGGGGACAGAGGGAAAGAAAAGTGAAAGCATAGACTCCAGTAAGAGAGTCAGTTCTCTGACTATTAGGGTCGAAAGAATACACCGTGGCGTAATAACAAGAACCTTAATGCCCAGGGTCAAGACCACATCCTGCCCCTCCTCACCTACAGGGTCTAGTGGAAGTTGCCTGCCTTCTCTGAGCCTCAGTTTCCACATCCAGGCAATGGCTTCAGAGCCCCACTGCCTCCACTGGTGCCGTTCAAAACCAAAATAAGAGAATGAACACAAATGTCCTCAGAAAACACTCAAGTCTACATACGTGTGGTGCAGTAGACCAGAGGAGGAGAGAGTAGAGTGAACCAGAGGGTTTCATATAGACCAGTGGTTCTTATCCAAGAGTTTTTCTGCCGCATGAGGACATGGGCAACGTCTAGAGGCATTTTGGTTGTCACAATTGGGGTGACATGCTGTTGACATCTAGTGGGTGGAGGCCACGGATGCCGTTCAACATCCCACAATGCACAGGACGGCCCCTCACAGTAGAGTTACTCTGCCCACACTGGCAGTGGTGCTGAGGCTGAGGAACTCTGATCTAGGAGGAAGAAAAGAGCACATGGAGATGTGGGCAGGACAGAAAACCATTGAGGGTAAAGAGTAGACTTTTCTTTTGTCTGCACACCCCCTTTTTGGCACACTAAAAAAGATCAGATATAGTTCAAAGGTGCATAAAAGCACAGATAATGGAAAGCACAGAGAAAAAATGGAAAATAAAGAACTATATTCTCACCACCCCAAATTGACGGTTATCTGTCTCTCCTAATATTTTTAATAAAATTTAAAAAGAATCACAGCTAAGCTGCCCTCGTCATCTCCTTTTCTCACTTCCCTTTCCTCTTCCAGAGATGCAGCCTCTATCACAAATTTCTTTTCTGCCTATGTTTTTGGTACTTGACAAATATCCATATCCACGAACAAAGCATTGTGTGGATTTACATATTTTTTTCCAACAAACATGAATGGAAGGGTATCACTTTTCTCACTCAACAACTGCTTGTGTTGACCACATGTTGGGGGGTGGGTTTGATCTGGGTCTTTTCAGTCTGGTTGATGGCCCTTGAGTGGAATTTGTTAGTCCTTTAAGGTGTGCTGATTAGAGAAGAAGGGGAGCTGCTCCAGTGGAATGGGCGGCACTTGTGTTCTGGAGAATGGTCTCCAGTTGGTTCCTCCCAATGCAGTTGGTGAGCCCAGGAGAGTAAATGCCATGTAAATACCATATCTCTCCCTGGATTCAACACTGGCCATCTGCACTGCTTGAGCAAACACAGGCTGTGAAGGCAGGTTGCGGTCCTTGTGGAAGAGCTGCCACATTCTCTCTCCTCTCAGCCACCCTTGTGGTTTGGACAGGAACTCAACAGCCTCCAGCCCTACACTCTTGGTGAAATGGTCTCAAGATGAGACTCTCAGTTTCACCTGTACAAACAGACCGATGCTTGGGCCAGAGAGGTTGTTGCTGACAGCGCCATATGAAGTGAAGTGCCCTTTCTGGGCTTTCTGGCCATACTTGTCATCATCTTCAGAGGCAGCCGTGGCCGCAGTAGTTTTGGGGAGAGGGAGGGCACCCTGTTGAGTGGCCTCTTCATCATCCTGGCATCCTGTGCTTGGTGGGGGAGAGGCGAGGTGAATGCCCAGTCTGTATTTTTAGAGACAGAGATGGAAAATAAAGCAGCGGCTTCCTGCTATTAAATGGGAGTGTGATTAGTTATAGGAAAATCAATTTATTCTTTGGCTTTGGGGAAGGCTTTTAAGTGTGAAAGGGGATGCTAATCCCCCGGGAAATGATTTTTAAGCAAAACTGCCTTAGTTCTGCCAGCTGCTTAGATACACACCAGAGGGGAGGGGGAAGCCTTTCCTCCATGTAATAGGGGTTCCAGAGGAGCCTACTTTTCTCCCGTCTTCTCCTGCCCTTCCTGCCTTCCTCCCTCTCTTCCTCCCTCCTCCTCCCTACCTCTCTCTCTCCCTCTTTTCCTCCCTCCTTCCCTCCCTCAGACATTCATTGAGTGCTCACTATGTGCTTTGACAACAGATAGAAACAGTCTTTGTCCTCATGGAGGATGGGGGCAGCAGGGCCCGGGTGATGGAGACAGAAATTTAGCAAGTAAATGGTTTCTAGAGAATACCTTGGGGCAGTGTTGGGTGCCATGTCTTCCCCCTCTCCCCCCTGCCCCAACTTCTTTTTTCCTTTTTACTTCCTCCTTTCCCTCTGGTTCATTTCTCTCTCTTTTCTTTCCTCTGCTGTCCCTTCTCCCACCCCCTTTCTCTTTTCTTCCCTTCTCCCTCTCTTCCCCTGGGAGAATCCTAGCATCTTGCAACCATCCCTGAAGCAACCTGCAGAGTGTTGTTTGGAGGACACAGGTGAGCCCCTCTGCAGTTCACACCATGCAGAGGCACAGAATCCTGCACGCTGGTCACTCCCAGAGCTGCCGGACCCAGAGCACACATTCCCTTAGGACCTGTATCAGTTTCTACCCTCCCAGGGCTGTCAGGAGTCAGCATTCCTTTGGGAGAAAGAGCATCCTTTGTTCTGTCCTGTGTGTGACCTTGTTCACCACCACTGACATCATGGTCCTCCATCTATAGCACGATGCTCCCACTGTCCACCTGTGAGCCATTTCAGCCTGCCTGAGTCCACACTGGGTCCCATCCCTTCCTCCATCTTTTCTACTTTCCTCTCTGGATATACAGGGGGAGTGCTTATTACATAATTTCTTCTAATCAGTCTTGCCCAAACAAGCTTCATTTGCATATCAGTGAAAACGTCTAATGATAACACAATACTTTAATAATGGTGATGATGATATTTATGGGGCTGACATAGCCTGAGAGATTACTAGTCTTCAGACACTATGTCGCACTTCATATGTTTGATCTCGTTTAGTTTTTACAACAACTTCCTCAGGTAGCTACTCTCATCAACCCTCATCTTACGGATGGGGAAACTGAGGCTCAGTGAGATTCATTCACTCGCCCAGAGGACAAGATCTGGGGGGTAAGTGCAGATTTGTCCGACCCCAAAGCCCGTGCTTGTAGTCAGTGGCTCCCCTACCTCTGTGGCATAGTAGGAACCAGGGAAGGAACTGCGTGTTTCAGGAGGCTAAGAATAAGTTATTACTTTCAGCAGATCCCTCACTCAGCAGGAGTGGTGACGAGATCATTTTTGTGTGACCTTTTTGCACTTTGCCAATTCCCTGCCACCCTGACCTCCATTCCAGAAGTCCTTTTGTGTCCTGTTCCAGGCCCCCACCAGCCCCCCACATTCAGAAGCTTAGCCAGGACCAGTGGGTGCAGGAGCCCAGCTGTGTGGGGGGCTCACTGTATCCTTTTCAGGGAGGTACAGAGGCAAGAACACAGAATCTGGAATCAGACAGACTGGGACCCACATCCCTGTTCTGCCACCTCCTAGCTGTAAGACCTTGGATAGAGGATGGATCTCTTTTTCCTGGCTCAGCTACCTCATCTGCAAAAGACTTCCAAGTCCTGGCTAATTGCAAGGACTGGTGGGTTATTGCATGTAATGGACCTGGGACGTAGGTGCTTGGCATTACCCGTCTCCTTTGTCAAGTCAGTGGGGAATGGGAACCTTCCTCCAGGCCTCTCTCTGCCCCATCCTGTGCACGCACTTGAGCTCACCTGTGTTGAGAAGTTGGGGTGCTGAGCTGTGGGTTGGGCTTGGGGTGACTGTCTCCTGGCTCCCTCCTTTGTGCATCCCTCCCCCAACAGAACAGCTTTTTCTGCCTCATAAGTAGCTGCCCTTCTCTCTTTGGAATGCTTTGACTTCAGGGGCAAGTGCCGACTATGGGAGATATTATTCACTTTCCAAAAGTGCTTAAAGCTGTTCATATCCACAGGTCAGGGCTGGGGTGGCTCAAGCCCAACCAGTTTACCTGCAGCCATGGAGTCTGGGCCATATGTGCCCTCTTGGAAAGGATGCTGAGTTCAGGAGGCTGTGCAGACCTCAGCCAAAGCCAGAGGGCAGGAGGGCTTCTCTATACTCCTGAAGGATGAGGGGATGAATTCGGTGTCTGCTCGTCTATCTTCCTTCTCACTTTGTGGATGTTCTGAGATCCCATCTGGTCGGTCACTCACCCAGCAGGGTTGGCAGGTGGAGGCCCAGCTGGTGTGAGCTTTGGTTGATGAGCCTGATGTTAAGAGTTCTCACCTACAGTGAGAAGTGCATAGACTTTGCAGTCGGACATGTCTGGGTCAAATCCTAGCTCTATTGTGCTTTTGCTGTGTCACCGTAGACCAGTCCATTTATTCTCTGAGCCTCAGTCTTCCCATCTGTAAAGTGGACTCAGAATGACTACTGCCTAGGATTTTTACTGTTAATTGAGATAATACATAGAAAATACTTCAAGTCGCTTTTTGGCCCACAATCAGTGATGCACTAGAGCCTGTCCATATCAGCCTCTGACAGCTGATTGAAACTTTTAAGAATCTTGCAAGCCATTGGTTAAGCCATTGTAGCTTGAAGTTGGCCGTACAGGAGTGTTTACACCATAGAAATCAGCAGACACTACAAACCAGGGCTCCTCTGCTTTCTGCAGAGCCCACACAACTGTACCTGGAGGTTGCCAAAAGAAGGTTTGTTCCTTTCCTTTTCCCCTGCTGGCCGTGTTCTCTTCTCCAATTCAAGCCATCCCCCAAGACTCAAAGCTCAGATATTTCTGGGCCAGCCTGGCCTGTACTGGATGTGAAAACGTACTGTTCCTTTCCCACCCAGCCTCGCTGAGCCTGTCAAAGCCCCAGGTTCTTTCACATCTGCCTCACAATTTAGCGTGACAGCCTAGGGCTGATGCAATCCAGGCCCCCAAGGATCCTACTGCCTGAGGACATGTGCCTCTCCCTCCTGTAGCCCCTGTAGTTTGTTCTCTCTCCTTCCCTCTCTCTCTCTCCCCCTGTTCCTCTCTTCTGGGTTCCACTACATCTGGCCTTTATTTATAGGCTCCCGGAGAGTAAAAATTCTCCTCTAAAACTTGGCACCATTTCAGCACCTAGGACAGCTCTCCCCAGCTAGTAGCAGTTCTCCTGCTGTGGATTACATATTGCATTGCACTGCATTGCACTCTGGGTCCAGCCTGCACATCCTACTTGAGATCAACCTTTTCAGATCCAAGTGAGAATGCACTCAGTGGGCCTTATCCATCACCACACCTAGGAGAACAATATAAGGGCAGGGATGGCAGGTGATGCCATCTTCAAATGTGACCCATTGGATTAATATCTGGAATTTAGGTTTCATGGGGGTAGCATTTGCACACCATTTTAACTCCAGGTCTAGCACAACGCCTAGGAAAATGGCTAGAATGATGCTTGGCTCTCATAAATATATGAATGAATGAGCACTAATCTGTAACTCCTTTGTCCTCCTTTAAGAAACCTTTGGAAATAAAACAAAAATAAGATGAACATCTCTTGACTTGATCTTGTTGGAGTGGAGAAGTGCAGTTGTGTGGCTGGACCCTTCAGTAAGTTACAGCACTTCCCCTTCCACTGTGTCAGCATCATGCTCTTCCACAAAGACCCAGAGACTCAGATTTTCATAGAATTGTTCAGGAAAAAGTGAAAAGATCCCAATAATTCTTTTCCTAGGAGCTCAGAGATCTTCTCACCACCACCCTTTTACCCAGTGGGAAGCTGAGGTCCAGAGAAGAAGTGAGTTGTTCAAGGTCATCTAGTTAGGCAGAAGCACCATGTCTGTGCACACTGAATCTTATGCCAGAGCCTGGCTGTTTAACTGTTGTGCTAACCTGCCTTTTCATTTTCCCTCAGCATCTTGAACAAGTTATCAATCAACTATGGACAGCCTGGTTAACCAACACTTGGGACCTATAGGTTCCTGTCCAGTCCTAGTGACTTACTACTGTATCTGATGTTGGAGAGAACCACCATGTGCCAGGCACCAACATGGGCACTATAACACCCTGTTGCCCCATTTAGTTCTCCCCACAATCTTTAAAATTAGAGCCTACTTTGCCCATTGTCCAGATAGGAAAATTGAAGCTCCTAGAATTTAAGTAACTTGTTCAAAGCTATACATCTGGCAAGAGTCAGAGCTCAGATATTTATCAATGAGTTGATTGACTCTTGATTTTTTTTGTGCCTTTTCTTGTAATTTAAGAACATTCTTAAACTGCCTGCTCCTGGGAAAGAATAAAATATGTGATAGGTTTAAAAGAATTAGCAATATGGTAAATAAATGTGAAATGGGTATTAAATCAATGGAACTAGGGACGATAGATTGAATATGTATTTAATTGCTACCATGTGCTAGGAATTAAAGTGAGTTGATAAACACTGGCTGTATAGATAGAAGGGCAGAGAATTTAATTTACATGAACTCCAGAAAATGAACTCTGGGCTCTTATTTCTCAAAGGATGCCAGGTTGGAAGAGATTTCGGAATTCCAACCATCAGCCTCCTGCAGAATCCCCTCTACCATGTCCAAAGACTCCAGATGAATACCCCATGTGATGGGAAACTCATTATGTTCCATT
This sequence comes from Equus quagga, assembly GCF_021613505.1. NCBI lineage: Eukaryota > Metazoa > Chordata > Mammalia > Perissodactyla > Equidae > Equus > Equus quagga. The sequence goes on from NC_060273.1 coordinate 4,833,872, forward strand.
AATTTCCCCAAAAGCTTTACTCATTAGAAAGGTCATCCACACAATATGTCTCAGGGCCTCTCCTGTAACTATATCCATTGGTTCCTGGCTGTGAGCCCCACAACAGCCCATACCATGTCTGTCTTGCTCTCCACTGTTCTTGCAGCACCTGATACAGGGCCTGGTTCATATTAGGTCCTCAACAAATAATCGTTGGGCAAATGAATGGATGGATGATGAATGGTCCTAGTTCCACCCTGAAAACTCAGAGTAAATCTGATCTCTCTTTCCTATGCTAGTCCTTTCAGTATTTTGAGCCAGAAATCACATCTTCAATGGGAGACTCTTGTATCAACCGTTACTTTATGTTTGGAGGGGTGGGAATATGCTAATAATGGATTAAGTACTTTTTATATGCCAGGTGTGTTAACCTCTTTACGTATATCATTTCAGTCCATCCTCCCAACAACTCAGTGAGATAGGTAGGGTGGGGTTCTTATTTTACAGGTGAGAAAATTGGCACATTGAGAGTTTGTGTGTTACTCGAGTCTACACAAGAGTCAAGTCAGGATATAAACTCATGGATCTCGTTAATTGTTTTAATGCTCCTCAAGTAACAGGACTTGAGTTCACTTGAAACTTGGGGCTTTCCCAGCATCTGGTAAAAGTAGGAGGAAATTCAGATCTTGAATTTCCCACTCTCAGAATTGGAAAAGAAATCATGAATAACAGGAGATCTACGTTTCCTGAAATGACATGGTTTTTGTAATTATTAATATTACTGCTTGTGATGAAAGTGTGGGGTCAAGGACCATTTATGGGAAGATGTGTTCCATGAATCTTTTCAATAGACTCCATGATAGTTTTTACCAATTTAATGAGATGAGGTTGGTGTGGAAAAGCTAGTCAAGAGTTCTGTTGTCTGTGAGTGGAAAGACCTCAAAAGTTGCAAACGTTCTCCTGCTTCTTGGAATTGGAGGTTGATTGAGGCTTTTCATGAGCACATCTGGCAGGAAGTGACATCTGTAGCAACAGCTGGCTGGAAAAAGACTGAGGATGGGGTGGGGCTTGGTTCAGTGATGAATAGTGCCTTAAATTCCTCCCCACAATTTTCCAAAGTGAGTCCTATTGCGACTACAGAGAGAATAATTGGGTGAGGAGCTGTCACAGTTGTTTTTTTAAACAGCCAAGTATTCTGTGTATCCTTGTTCATGCTCTGCAGGCAAATGAAATGGGCGTGCATTTTGTGCTTTTTTCACATTTCAGAGCATGGCACAGTTTTTTAGAGCGTTGGAAGTTGGCAGTGGGCTTTAACAGCTTCTAGGAAATTGAGAATATACCTCAGCGTTAGCCTTTCAGGCAGGATAAATTAGTAGGAGTTGCCATTGAAGCCCCCATCTCATTCTCTATTTGTGCTTGAAACAACTTTGCATACTGGGAATTACTTTTAAAAGTATGTGTAATTATTGACTAAGTCACTTTCCAATCTGGTAGCTCTAGATTGTGATCTCTAGGAGGGCAAGTATAGTGTCCACTATGTCTGTCTTGTTCACCATCATGCCATCAGCAATTTTCAGTGTCAAGCTTGTAGTGGGTGCTCAATAAATGCTTATTGAGTGATGGACTGGGAATCACTTCTAGAGTAATGAATAAGAGTATCAATTATTATCAATATGAGCAAAAAGATCAATAACATGGATGACTTGGAGCTTGGGAAAAACTGGGTTCAAATCTTTGCATCCCTACTTCTTAGATGTGTGTGCTTAGGCAAATCATTTTGACTCTGAAGCCTTGAGTATCTTACTTTATAAAATGTGAGCAATCGTACCTGTCTTAAAGGGTTGTTGTGAAAGCTGAAAGAAATAATTCATCTCAAGCACTTAGCATAATGGCAAATGTACAGTTAAAATTGTTATTTGCTGTTAATATAATTGCTATTAGTGTGTCTTGCAACTCTCTTACATTTATTTAAGAGTGCTGGTTAGGAAAAGGTTGCATTATTATTTTTAAACCGCTTTATTGAGGTATGATTGACATACGAAAAGCTGTACATATTTGATGTATACAACTTGGTGAGGTTGGAGATAAGTATACACCCTTGAAACCATCACCACAACTTATTCATCACCTCCAACATCACCCTTGCCTTCTTATTTATGATGATGATGATGATGATGATGATGATGATGATGAGAACACAACATAAGATCTCCAGCTCTTATAGCCACCACCCAATATGTGTGGCTTATGTCTCCTAATTGAGGACCTTTTTACTAATTTTTCTTTGGGAGTCACCTGGTTGAGTTGTAGGCCTCTGGTTTTGCCAACTTCAGAGCAAGCTCCATATGGTCTTAGAACCTGCTTTCCTAACAACAGCAATAACACAAATAATAGCTAATATATAAACTCTTACTGCATGACAAACTCTTTGTTGTCTTTCTCATACTTAATCTGTGTAACAAGACAATGAGGTGGATCCTACGATTGCCATTTTACAGAGGAGGGAATGGAGGCTGGAGTGAATAAAGTACTTGCCCACAACCACAGGGACAGTCAGCAGTGGTGGAATAAGAATGTGAACCCTGACAGTCTGACACCAGAGTCTGAAATATTGAAGAGTACCCTACAGCTCACCTGTTACATAAAGGCACTTAGCATTCACCTGTTGAATAAAGGAGGGGATAGATTAAGACTTGCAGATTCTTGATCCTACTTCACGATCTAGATGCTAGGGCAGGGCTGAAGAGGACTCCTGTTATGGGGCTAAAAGTCAGTTCTGCACAGAAGCAATGTCAACATTAACCCAGCAAGTAGGGTGGTGAGAGGAGATGAAGAAATGCCAGCAGACCTGGGCTGTTTTATTCTCTTCAGCTCTTTGAGGATTTAGGCTAACAATCTGCTAGGAAGTTTAGACCCCAAGACCAAGATGTCACTTAGGATTCGAAAGGTATCTTGACACAGCAGAGCAAAATTTTCATTGCAATCCAAGTTTGGGGCTGAAACAAACCAAGGGAAACCAGGCTTTACCACCTGAACATGAACCTTGAATGAGTATCTTCTAGGGTCATCCTTTAACTTTGGTTATCAGATTGGGACCCTTGATTTACTTGGTGAAACTTGAAGTATTGCTTCTCAACTTTGGACAATTTGCAGTCAATTTCCAATTCAATTCCCTCTGTAGGTGTGTCATCTATTCTCTGCCTTTCCTTCACCAGAACTGTTTGACCATGGAGGGAATTCAGGGCCCCAGTACCAGACTGGAAAAGCCAACTGGCCATTTTAGCTGAGGGGGTTAAGTTACACCTGTAATAATGAATATCAAAAGATAAAGATTAACCTTCTGACCCATTCACCCACCCATCCATCTATCCATCCATCCATCCATCCATACGTACATACATGCATATATACACATATACATACATTCACCCACCCACCCACCTACTCATTATTCTAAACAGCTATCCATCCACCCAACAGATATTTATTGAGTATTTCTGTACAGTTACTATGCTGAGCACTGAGGGTATAGAAGGAATGTCAAGCACATGGTCCCCTGACCTCATAAAGTTTACAGTCTTCGGGAAGGAGGATCTGTAGCTTCTAGTGGTTGGAAACTGCATCTTTTGTCTTTGTTTGTTTCAGGCTTGAAACCTTCCCTTCTACATAATAGACATTAAAGAAATGTGTGTTATATGGATGAATAAACAAACTACATATACACGGTTGTAAGAATGCAGGGTTAGGGGAAGAGGAAACCCAGGGAGGCAGGGCATGAGGCTAGGAAGGAGGAGAAGGAGCATTTTAGAGCCATGGGCTGGTAGGGTTAGGAAGGCAGAGGTGAGTTCAGAGGGTGAGCCCTGGGGCTGGAAATATATCTTCCTCCCACTGACTGTGGCTTGCAGATCAGCCACTACCTAGATTCATGAAGATTCTGGACCAGGCATTTTTTAACCTGGGGTCCGTGGATAGAATTTAAGGAGTCTGTTTACTTGGATGTGAAAAAAATGACGTTTTTATTTACATTCCCTCTAATGGCGAAATTAACATTTCTTTCAGTTATGAATGTAGACAAACCACATTCAGTTATGAATGTAAAACAAACCAGTTGTTTTCAGCAGAATCTGTGACTGTCATCAATTGAATCATTGATCTTTTCATATCACATTACAGTTGTGGCTGATGTCCCAAAATATTATTTACGCTCATCACTCACTACTTTGAAATGATACTAGTTATTAAGTCTGCTGCTAGATCTTGTTATTTAATGCATTAATAAGAAACTGATCTCTTGCCAAATCGCAAGTTTGTTTTTAAAATATTTTGATAACTATCGCAATGTTATTGATGTCCTTTGCAATCCTTTGTGTTCTATTTTTATGAATTTAAAAACATTCTGAGAAGGGATGCATGGTCTTCATTACAGAGAGGTTCAAGGCCACACACACAAAAAGTTAAGGAGCTCTGATTTAGATCCAAATGCCTTTTTTCTGCATTCAGAGAGAATGAGACTGAGGTTGATTGAGGGTCCTAGAGGATCAAGGTCAGGGAAATGATGTTTAGAGCCAAGGTCTTTTGGTTGACTAGCTGGAGTTAAATGGCATTCCCAAGTGCCCCATTGAGAGAGGATAATTTGGTGCAATCTCTTGACTCTCTGTTGAGTCTTTATGACAAGGTGCCTTTAAGACCAGAAGAACCTCATCTAGTTTTCTCACCACCCCTGTTGGGGTTCCCTGGCAAAGCCCATTAACTAAGAAGGAAGATTTAGCTGATCATTTCACCAATAGAACCCAGAGGAGGATACTGTCCTCCAGATGCTTGTACCAGACTTTTGAATTTATTATCATTTCAATGTGAGCAATGAATGCCATGCCTTGTGCAATGTGTCTTTTTAGGGTTATTAAATCACCTGGGTGCTATTCCAATTGAGTGTTTTCATCATCTCGAAGAGATGCAAAATTCATCTGTTGCATTTTGCTCTGTTTAGACAATTTCGACATTTTTCCCCCTGCACGGTTCATTATTTTGTTGTATTTGCCATAGATGTAAAGTGCTTAAAATAATTAGTTTAGAGCTAAGCTGATAAAGCTAACAGATCCATAAATTGGGCCATGAATGATCCTTTAAGATGCCTGCTGTGCCTAAGAGCTGAGTTGACGCAGGCTGAGTGGTGAATGAGCCAGTTTGCTCTAAGACAGAGGAGTAGATGAGGACCAGAGTCCCGGTGTAGAGCAGGAAGGATTCTGAGCCGGCTTCAGTTGCTGCTCCAGCTGCTGTGTATGCAGATTGAAACTGAACAGTCAGTGCATCCCGGAGGGAGTCCTCTCCCTCCAGGATGGCTCGAAATAGGATTGAGGAGGTAAGTGCCATGTTGAATTAGCCCCAAGCTTTGTTCTGACATGGCCAGGAGCCCTGGCTCGATGGCGAGTCCTTCCAGTCATCCACTCACTTTATCTATGCCATTCCCCTTGTGATTTTTAGAAAAGAAAAGGTCTGCTGTCTTCTCTCACCATATAACTTCATGACTCAAAGTTGAATCTGTTTTTCCAACTTATTTATTATTAAATATGCATAGAATTTAAAAGAGTAATATAATGAATGGATCATATAATGGATGCTATATACCCACAACCCAGACCCAATGACCGTAAACATTTTGCCACCTTTGCTTTGTCTACATATATGTGTATTAAAATGTGTATCTGAATGTGTGTGTGTTTTTATGTGTGTGAGCCACAGTAGGTTGGAGTTATCAACCCTAAAACCTTCAGCCCGCATCTCCTAAGAATAAGAACGTTCTCTTTCATAACCAACATTTTCACACACCTGAGAAAAACCTAACAACCATTTCCTAATTTTATCTAATATACAGTAAATATTCAGATTTTCCCAGTTGTTCCCCCAAACATTCTTTTAAACCCGCCTTTAAAACCTGGGATCCTATCAAGCTTTACAAGTTCCATTTGGCTATTCTACTTCTGAGTTTCTTTAAATCTAGAGCAAAGGTTCTCAGTCTTTTTGGTTTCAAGTCCCTTTATACTCTTAAAAATATGGAAGAGCTTTGTTTATGTGGGTTTCATCTGCTGATGTTTACAGCATTAGAAATTGGAACTGAGAACTTTTTTGAAACGTAGGAATATGGGACCACATATTCCATAATCTGCTACAGCAATGATATTGTCATACCGTCTGTAATTTCTGCACTCATGAGAGATGAGAGTAAAGAAGGTGAGTAACATCGTAGTATTACTATGGAATCATTTTGACTTGGCAGATCTCCTCAATGACTCTTGGGGTCCCAGGCCACCCTTTGAGAACCACTGACCTAGAGTAATTCCCTCCAAGTTTTATTTTGTGACAGTGTTTTTTTCCTTTCTTTAAAAATTTGTTAATGGAAACAAAACGCATGAAAAGTGTGGTATGGAATCGTCTTGAATCTTTGCAATAAATGAGTCACTAGTGACACAGAAGGCGGTGTGGTATAGTGGTTAGGAGAGCTAGTACTGGTTGGAACTAGTTAGGTTCAGCGTGCAGCTCCACCCCTTCTAAGCTGTGTAGCAGCCCCTTTGCTCCGGTTTCCTCATCTGTAACATGAGGATAGTAACACCTATCTCATCATCATGTTGCAAGGATTAAATAAAAAGTAGACATCATGTAGCTAAGACAATGCTGGGTAGGTAGTAAATGCCCAGTAAATGTTATGTGTTATTGTCTATAGCAGTAGTTTTCAATGGAGAGTGATTCCTTCTCCCCAGGACATTTGGCAATGTCTGGAGATATGTTTCCTTGTCACAATGTGGGGGGCGAGGAGATGTGTTACTGGCATCTAGTGGGTACAGGCCAGGTGTCTTAGTCTGTCCAGGCTGCTAAAACAGAATGCCATAGACTGGGTGGCTTATAAACAGCAGAAATGTATGTCTCACAGTTCAGGAGGCTGGGATGTCCAAGATCAGAGTGCTGGTAGATTCGGTGTCTGGTGAGAACCCATTTCCTGGGGCATAGGTGGCTGTCTTCTCTCTGTGTCCTCATATGGTGGAAGGGGCAAGAGAGCTCTGTGGGGTCTCTTTTTATAAGGGTACTAATCCTGTTCATGGAGACTCTTCCCTATTCATTACCGATTCAACTCTCAAACGCCCTACCTCCAAACACCATCACACTGGTGGTTAGGTTTCAACATGTGATTTGGGGTGGGGAGGAGGAGCCACAAACATATAGTTCATAACACCAGAAATGCCCGCTAAACATCTTACAATGCACAGGCAGCCCCAAGTGCCAATAGCACCGAAGTTGAGAAATCCCGGTCTGTACACAATTCAAATGGGTTGAGTCAAGTTAATCATTAGTTGAGAGCTCAGGAGATGCAATCTAATTCTTAATGTTGGCCTCCTCTAAAACTAGTTTGTGTACTGATTGTAGTCAACAATGACAAAGCCCCCACTCAGTGCACGGCACTATGCTGCGTGAGGTGGGGAATGCAGCCATATAGAACATCGTGTGGCAAGACAGCCTGAAAGCTGTTGGAAAGTTGAAAGGACTGCACCGTGTTCTGGGTCATCTCTTGTCTGCATTTATCCTTGCCTCTCGCGCTTCCCACATCACCGACATTCCAGAGGCAGCTGTGGCTCTGAAAGTCAGTAGATGAAACTTAGTGAGATGCTGCCTTGGCTCCTTCTATTTTTCGTTCCAAATGAGCAGATATTCGTAAATGGGGCAGTAGCCTTCTCTTGAGGGACCGGTCAGAGCTCGAGATCTTCCAGATGCAGTGATATTCCTCGGCACGCGGGCATCAGCGCTGCTCCCTGGGACCTCTTTCGTGGAGGAGACTGATGTTTATGGCGCACTGTTTTCTTCCCCGGATGCCTGCCCTTCTGGCTTTCATCTTCTCGGTCTGCCTCTCGCTGTGGCTGCCCTGTCTGTTTGTCTCCTTCATCCATGCCTCGTTTCTCCGAGTGCCTGGCTTTTAAGCAGGAACACCTTGAAGGAACTGCAACTCTTGGCTCAGGGGTTCTCAAGCCAAGCTGTACATGGTTGTGATCTCATTGAAAGTACAGATTCCAGTTCTTCTTGCCTGACATTGTGCTGCAGGACTCAGTAATCTCAATATTGAGAAACTCCTGTAGGGATTCTTGTCATTGAGGTAGAGAATCTCTGCCATTGTCACAGAAATTGTGCTTTATGTGTCAGAAGGAGAGAAGTCCATTCCCGGGAAATGGTAGTTCTTGGTCCTCATGGTCCAAGCTCCTTTTTCTTTTTCTTTAATTCCTGGGTCCCATAGAAGGATAATGCTTCTCCCAGTTTAAAGTGCTCTTCTGGCTTCTCACTGTCTTCAGAATAAAATCCCCATGGTGGTCCTTTCTGTGCAAAGCCCCGCATGCTCTGCTCCTTGCCCAGCTCTCTCGTCATCCGGGCTGCTCTCTACCCGATTCCCTCTGCTCTGCACCTGGGTCCCTCTGCTCTGCACCCGGGTCCCTCTGCTCCAGCTGCATTGACCTTGTTTCTGCTCCCTAACAAGTTCTCTTCTCTCTCAAAAACCTTTGCATCTGTGAGCCATCCCCTCTGCCTCAAACACCCTGCCTCTTGCTTCCCAGGCAGCCAGCTCCTTTTTCTCCTTCAGGGTCTGCTTTAAGGCCATCCGTCAGACAGGCAGTTTGTGATCTCTTTACTGCCTAAAGTAGTTGCCCCTTATTATCTCGTGCACCACCCTCCTCCCTCCGTTTCTAGCAATAGTCACAATTGACAAAATAAATGGATTATGTTTGCTGTCTCCCCAGCCAGCTAGTACCTCAGGGGAGGGAGCTTCATGTCACCATCGGAGACCCAGAGCCTGTTTCAGAGTTTGGCATATTGTCAGCACTCAGTAAATATTTAGTAGATGAATGAATGAATGAATGAGTGGATGCATGGCTAGACTTTCTCCAGCTGTTTCCCTGTATTTGCCAAGTGCCACTAATCTTAGAACAGACCCCAGAAAACTCAGGCTGGGAGGAAGGAGAGGTTCGCTCCAGCCCCCTGGGCCTTCATGCTGGGTCCTGGGCCTGACTGCGTTCAAAGGCCTCACATCCACATGCCTGCAAAGGCCAGGCAGGGCCTTGCCCTCAGAGCCCACAGAAGTGGGGGCCAGTGTCAGTGGACCCCAACCTCTCGGAGGCATCTGCTGAAAGCAGTTGTTGGCATGAGCATGTCAGGAGAGAAGCAGAGCTGAGGAAATGTCAGAGGGTGAATGGGATAATCAGGCCCCGGCCGTCAAAACTGCCACCCACTCAAGCCTGTCAGACTCTACAAGAGAAATCTTACAGATGTGTCAGCTTCTTCACGTGTCTAATGGCAGAGAAAAGGATGTTCCTAGGGGGAGGTTCGTGGGGCCAGTGCTGTTTGGAGTCCTTCCAAGCCCTGAATTGGCAAATCCAAAGTGGGTATGAAGGCCATTTAGAGGGGGCAGCAGCTGGAGAGGAAGGGGAGCCCTAACAGGGTATGGGGTGTCTGATTAAGTCCCCAGTGTGTGAAACAACTGCCTGAATGGAGCCTCAGCATCCCGTTTCCATTTCCCTTCTCATTTCTCCCATGAAAATAAAGACCTTACAGTCCCTTGGCACAACAGAGCTAAGGAGAGTCTTCAGGCATATTGCATATTATTCCCATGATGAGGTGCATCACCCCATTCATTTAATTAATATCGTTCCATGGGTCTCTCAGGTATTACACTAGAGTCTCGGGGAGAGAGCAGTGGGCAACATGGACCAGATCCATCCCCTTGGAGCCTGCATTCCAATAGGGGCAGATGGACATTATGTGAATTTAAGACACAAGTAAACCAGATACTTCTAGAGAAGGAAGCAGGTGATGTGACAAGGAGTGGCCAGGGAGTGGAGTAGGGGTGTTGACTTTGGATAAACAAGGAGGAAACAACATAGCCAGAAACCTAAAGGAGGAGGTATAACCCACATCTGCCCCCACCCCTTTTTTGTGAATAGAGAATGGATCTCTATTTCTCCTCTTTCAAGAGTCAAAGAGAAATTGTTATTTGAAAATGCCAGGATGGTGGCGATGCGATGTTTGTCAACTCACCCGGGATTTTTTCATGGAAGACCAGTCTTGACTTCACACATTGCTCACTTTGCATGGATTAAACATCTCTCAGCTGTGTGGACAGCCCTAAGTGTCTCATTCTATCTTCTAATCAAACACGTGTGGACGAAATGGGGCAAAGCCTGCAAGGGTGTAGCCCTGGGTTTGGCTTGTTCTTTGAAGGGCTGTTCAGCATCCACCCCAAAGTTAAATTGAGATTGCTATAGATGCCTATGCCTCCACTACTTACAGGACAAATCATTACCTATGTTGCTGATAGTTACAAAATAAAAGCATTTGGCTTCATTGATACACCCCACTGTTTTTGTGGGCATTCCTTGTGTTTTCATTTCATTGATAGTTGCTTTTAACTTTAGTAATTATTTCTTTGGCTTTATTTCATTCCCCTCACTATCCAAGATTCTTGAGTGGAAAGCTTGGTTTAGTTATTTACTCTTTCTGGTTTTCTAATACATACATTTTAAGGCTATACATTTTCCTCTGAGAACTACCTTGGCTGTATCCTATCACTTTTGCTCTGCAGAATCTTGTCATTTGGTTCTATGTAGTTTTTAATTTCCATTTTGATTTTCTCTTTAAAAGTATGACTTTCAATTACAAGTATGCATATAATTTGGGGGCCTAATTTAGGGTTATTTCTAAATTCATGGGCTTGATGGAGTGAATGTTGTTCATCAACTATCAACTTAAAAAAAAACCTTGAGATTTCCTTGGTGGCTTGGTACATAGTGGATTTTTAAAACTTATACTTGAAGATCATATGTATCCTATATGTATTATTTGGGTTGATCAAACACTCTATAGCTTTTCTTATTTTCCTGCTTCATGTATGACTTTCTTTTAATTTATCCTCTCTAGTTTGTGTTTCTGTGGGGAAGCTCTATTAGGATTAGTTTTTCTTCTTGCCTTACTCTAGAACCAAGCCAGAGATTCCAAAGGAGCAAGAAGACAAAGAAATAAGCTCTTCATCACCTCTCCGGGTTGGTCAAGGGGGTGAGTCTGCAAATGAGACTTTACAGTGAAATGGGGCTGAGCTAACTGATGCAGTAAAACGGCCCTTGGTGAGGACATCTCTGCAAAGAATGAAGGATCTGCCTCTGGACTACTTTTAGGGGATGGCAGTGGTTGCATGGGTTGGCTTCTTAATGAGGCATTTCTAGAAACACAGCACTTTGTCTGCCAGGGGTGAGGGGAGGCATTCTACAACCACATCGTCAACTAGCACACTTTTAAAAAAGGAGTTTTAAAAAGGACTCACACAAATATAAAATTAAGGTCATCTCTGAGGTCTTTGGCTGAGCTGAATAAACCTTGAAGCAAAAATCGTATCTTTTTTCCAAAGCTTAACGCAGAGCTTTAAAGATCAGTGAGAAAGAACAGCACTTGGAACATAAAGCTTGATTTGTAGCCTAAAGCACTAGAGGTGGTTCTGATAACCACTGGGGCTGTGGCAAGTGCTTCTAGAGTGATCAGTGACACAGTTGTACATTTCCAGGCTTCTCTGCAATCCCTTATCTGGGAGCAGAAACAGGCTAGATCTAGGCTGGATCATTTCCCTCTTCAGATTGAATTGTAGCCTTCAAAGTCTGCGGGGAAATGACAGGTAGGTGGGTATGCGTAACTCTTCATTACCCGAACCAGCTGCCTCTCCCCCTCCTCTCCACTGTCATAAAGATGTCACTGTTCTTCCTTCACATGTGGCAAAGCTTTTGACAACAGGCTCCTCCTCTCCTTCCTCCCACTTCGGCTTTATATGCCTGTTTTAACACACGAGGTTATTCACCATTATCTTGGAAATGCGTCTGTCTGGTCTGAATCGCTGGACGCATCACAGATAGAACACACTGTTGACTCCTTTGGTGTTAGATTCTCCCTGGCTTGTTTGTATCAGTCAGTTGTTCTAGGGCTGGTTGCCCATGCTTTGGGTAGAGGAAGCATTACTGTAATTAGAGGCTGTTATTAGTGAGGGCTCTACATAGAAACAGAACCAACAGGATAGTTATAGATATACACATATCTATATATCTATTGTGTACACACATGCACATTTATTGTAATGAATTGGCTCTCGCAATTATGGAGACTGAGAAGTCCAAGATCTGCAGTTGACAAGCTGGAGACCCAGGAAAGCTGATGGCATAGTTCCAGTCCGAGTCTGAAGGCCTGAGAACAAGGGGAGCAGAAGGTATAAGTTCTGGTCTTTAGGCAGAAGACGACCACTGTCCAAGCTTGAAGACAGTCAAGAAGAGAGACAGAAAATTCTTCCTTACTCAGCCTTTTTGTTCTGTTAGGTCTTCAATGGATTGAGTGCAGCCCGTTCACATTTGGGAGGGCAATCGGCTTTACTCAGTCTCCCAATTCAAGTGTTAATCTCATCCAGAAACACCGCATAGACATACCCAGGATAATGTTTAACCAAACATCTGCATCCCATGGCCCAGTCAAGTTGACACATAAAATTAACCATCACAACTGCATATGTAGTATTAATAGGATGCTATGAAATTTAAATTAAAACAGTCCTTGCCTGCTCAACCTATCAGTATTATCTGGGCACCCGTATACAACAGTTGGACAGCAACAACAAAAACACTCAACTCAAAAATGAGTGATACAAAACCAAAATGTCGGCTTACAAAACTGAAACTTCCAGAGGGTAGGCCTTTTTCCTGTTAGACTTGATCAATCTGGATTCTCTAATGATGCCCCAGGGATCTGTCTCATTCCACCCCTTCCCTCTGTTTTGGCTTCATTCTCAGACAGGCTCTCTCCTCTCGGTGGGATGACGGCCACCAGCATCTCCAGACTTGAGTTTTACCATCTTTGCTCACCCAGCAGCAAGCAAGAATTGGGTTTCTGCAAAAGCCCTAGGGCTTCTGCTCCTTGGGTTAACCTGGGTCAGGTACCCATCCCTAAACCAGTCCTGTTGAAAAGGGTGAGCATAAGCTGCCTGCCTGAGGTCAAACCACAGGAAAAGAGCATGAGGAAGGAGTGAATCTTGAGTAGAAACTTAGGGTGTCAAAACTAGAAGTTAAACTTAGAATTACCATATGACCAAGCAATTCTCTTCCTAAGCTCTTAAGTCCACACAAAGACTTGTACATGCATATTTATAACAGCACTATTCACAATAGTCGAAAGGTGGAAGCAACCCAATGTCCATCAACTGATGAATGGATAAACACAATGTGATCTGTCCACACAATGGAATATTATTCAGCCACAAAAACAAATGAACTATTGACACATGCTTCAAGGTAGATGAACCTTGAAAACATTATACTTGAATGAAAGAAGCCAGACACAGAAGGTCGAATATCGTATGATTGCAGTTATGGTAAATATATAGAATGGGCAAATTCATAGACACACAAAGCAGATATATGGTTGCTGGAGGCTGGAGGAGGGGGGACTGGGGAGTGATGCTTAATGGATGTGGGGTTTCCTTTTGGGGTAATGAAAATGTTCTGGAACTACGTGGTGGTGACGGTTGCATAATATTGTGAATATGCTAAATGCCACTAATGGTTAATTTTATGTTATGTGTTTTTTCCCACAATAAAAAAATAAATATGAATCCATTTTGAATTAAAAAGAAAAAGTAGAGGAAGGAAGATAGGAATGCTGAGTGGGCAAAATCATCCTATAGCCTGTGTCTATAGGGAACTCATCAAGATCCAAACCAACACCAATTAGACTAGTGATTACAGGGTGAGATATGGAAAATAATGGAATCACTTATGCATACACCTTTCAAGCCATAAGGCCTAAGTTTCATTTGTGTTTCTGAGTTTTGATACTGTCCGACATCCTGGGCATCTGCAGAAGAGGCAGCTGTCACTCATTATTCACAGACATTCCTTTCCTTCTTCTTCTTCTTTTTTTTTTTGATGAGGAAGATTGGCCCTGAGCTAACATTTATAGCTAATCTTCCTCTTTTTTGCTTGAGGAAGAGTGGCCCTGAGCTAACATTGGTGCCATTCTTCCTCTATGTTGTATGTGGGTTGCCGCCACAGCATGGCTTGATGAGCAGTGTGTAGGTCTGCACCTGGGATCCAAACCTGTGAACCCTGGGCCGCCAAAGCAGAGTGGGCAAACTTAACCACTATGCCACCAGGAGAGCCTCCCCTTTCTTTTTTATTGAAATACAATTTAATGTCCTGAGCACCTCACAGGGATGTCTTTCTTATCAGTTCAACCATATGAATTTATCAAGTTCTTAGTATGTGCCTAGTATTTTCCTTAGACATGTCAACCAAACTTGGGCATGTATTAATGGTAAATCTAATAACTAAGTTTCATTAGTACTTACTATGTGCCAGAATCTCTGCTAAACACGTTATTTATCTTGTCATTGGATTCTCACAACAGCGCTGTGAGATAGGTACTATTATCATCTCCACTTTACAGATGAGCAAACTGAGGCTCGGCGAACTTATGGGAATGGCCCAGCTGCTGGATTGCAGAGGCGGGATTCAAAACATGGGGCCCCCGAGGCTGAAATCTCTGCTCTAAACCATCCAGCATAGTAAATGAGGACATCAGCAAAGCTGGGTGCTCTGAGCCCCACGCAAATCAAACATCCATTAGAGAGCACAAATTAGACCATCTTGCTCTCTTCTGTGGATAGCCTATTTATAGAGTGCCCAGTGGATGCTATTTCTAACTTAAGCTGGAAGATTTTCTTTGAAAGTTTCAATCCGAAACTTAAAAGCAAAGCAAGAGAAGAAAAGAGCTGGGAGTGCACGGCACCAAAAAGCTGTTCTGAAATCTAAGAGCAAGGACACAGGAGGAGAAAGATTATCATCTTATTAGCGTAGGAGGATAAAGATGATCAGGCAAGGATGCTCCATTATTTATAGGAATCCAGCTCTTTTCTATACACTTCGCCGAGGCATTTCATATATTTGTGCTGGAGATTAACACTGATGTTATTTTCTTTAATGTCTGTTTTTAGTGTATGCGATGCATGTTGGCATTCAGGAAATTCAGCCAGAGGAGAAAAACAATAGTATTAATTAGGAATGTCAGTCATGGGTGTTATGAAATTCAAAACTGCCAAGTTTCTGGAGCATTTAGTGGTAATTATAATAGACTGTGGAGACAAGCTGTTCTTCGTTTCCTATACAGAAATGCACAGTTTGATGGGCAAGTGATCAAAAGTGCTAATGCAAACCCTTGGGGGAGGGGTGCAACTTTCACCCTGTTATTTTTAGGACTCAATCCTGCTGCTAATTCAGAGCTGCCCAGAGAGAGGAGACCATCCAGTGAGCACAAGCTCCCTTGTCTTTTTATCATTTAAAATTACTATTTAATTTTTTCCAATGTCTCTGCACAAGTTGGAGTGTGTGAGCGTGTGTGTGGGGGAGTAAATGATACCACCCACCTGCCTGGGAGCATATTCAGATTTAAATCAGAGCCATAGCCTTTTTCCAGGTAAAGTCACACATTTAGTCAGTTTTCTCTCAAAGTGCTGAATAATAAAATCCCGTCCTCTGTTCTGTGGATAACCCAGTTAAATGGGCAAAGAGATTTGCATTTTTGAGAATTGGAATAAAAAGGGTGCTACTTCCCCGGATTTCTCAGGTTTCTGGCTAGAGGTTTGTGTTTCTTGATTTGTTTTGGAGTATTCATATCAACTTAGGGGTGGGGAATGGACCAGGTGGAACCATAGAGATGTAAGGATTCCATTGCTGGTACCCTAAGTCCTTGTATTACTTTATATGAGTCTTAGAATGGCCCTCTGAGGCTGTCTGGGCAGATCCCAGTCCATGTGATGAGGAATTTCAGCTGTAGAGATAGAGAAACTTGCCCAGGGTTATTCAGATGCTAAGTGGCAGGAGAGCTCATGACTCCATGCCTGGTGCTGTCTGAACTTCACTTGACTACTTCCTGCCATTTCTGTACCTGCCACAGGGCCTTTGCACATGCTGTTCTCAATGTCTGTTATGCTGAGCCTCTTAATTCTGGCTTTGAGCACACTTCTTTCTTAAAGGACACACAGTTCTCTCTAGACCCTAGAAAGGATCCAATTTGTAGGAAAGGGTAAGAATGCCATATTCCCTACAAGACTGATATTTCACCTGATTTAAAAAAAAAAAACCAGCCAAATAGAGCTCAAAGAGTAAGTCATATTTTCCCAGGAAAGAGCACAACAGTGGGAGATACAGAATCACCCATCTCTGATTTTTTTTCCCATAACCATCACCTCCATCAGCTGGAGATAATGATGTCAAGAGGAGAAACCTCTAGCTGTGGTTGGTTCCCTTGTAATTTGTGTGACTTACAAGAAGCCCAGCTAAATTCAGTGGTATCTGATGGTCCTGGTTAGATGTGAGAAATAAGGGAGCATAATGAGAGGTCCTTTGCCTTATGCGTTGTGTCTCTGGGTTTTTGTTTTTAATAATTAATAGCAGGTCCTTCTTCATCCTGAACTTTTTCAAAAATAATTGGGGATCTTGGGGGTGGGCCAGAAATTGCTAGGAGCTGTGGACAAGCCTCCAGTCCAGGGCTGATACGTCGGTGGGAGCGGCCCCGCCCCCTCCCAGAGGTTTGGAAGGATGTCTAGCAGCATCTCTGCATCCTTCGGAAAAGCAGGGCACATTTTCCTGCTGACACACACAAGCCTTATAATTTAGCATTAGAAAAGAAAAATGGTTTAGAACAAGAAAATATATTTAGAGCTCATTATTCAAGTAGGAGTCACAGCGAAGGGGCAAGGACGGAGCCCGTCAACGAGAAACAGCTCAGAATACAGGGTCAGAAGGAAGCATATGCCTGGCACTCAGAAGCCAGGCAGGAAACCGTTCCGAGGGTGACAGGGTCAATATCAAGGTCGAGAATCAGTAAGGGGAGGCATATGAGCTTTCCATCTCCTGACTCAACCTGTCCTGAAGACCCGGTCCAGAACTGCTCCCTTGCATGTCCCCTCCTCTCGCTGGCTCCCAGCAAAGGTCAGTTCACAGTGAATTAGCCCCAAAGAGGCCTCCATCTGGCACCCAAATATTGGCATTGCATCACCAGGGCCAGAACTAGTTGTTCCGTCAAATGGAAGGGGGTCTTTAAGACAACTGTTCCAACTCAGCGAAGTTCACGTCTACCTTTGGGTGGAAAGCCATCGCTGCAATTTTCCCCTGCCTTTGATTTGCGTTTCTTCACTTCCTCTCTAGCTCCCTGCTGAGCTGACCTGCCAACCGTCTGTCTCCACCCCCTCACCCTTCTACTTTATATCCATAAACATTACAAAGTATATCATGATCATGCCTGGCCACAGTCTAGGGCTTGCAGCCTTTTTCAACATTGCCTAAGACTTGTTAGCACTGCCCCATTTAGCATTTCACCTGCATTATCTGCTTCAGCCTACAGCTTTTCTCTTCTTCTCAAGGCTGCTTACAAAAGGGAGGGGGGAATGAGGAAACTCTGTGGGTCTCAATACATCCAGAAGAAGAGGAAAAAGAACTGAGGCTTTGTGAAGACCTACTGTGTGCCAGGGACTGTGCAAGTTGCTTTGTAAACATTAGCCATTGCAATTCAACAACTGTTTCTTGCTGCTCCACTATGTGTCTAGTGCTGTTCGGGGAGGGAGAGACAAGGCAGATATATTCTGTTATCATAGCTCTTAGAGTCTGGAGGGGGGCGTGTAGTTAAGAAGGAATTACAAGCATAATAAGAGTTATATGAGGAGGAGCATGGGGTATTGTGAAATCTTTAAAAAGCAACTGGATTTAACCTGATTTAGGGGCCAGAGAGGGTGTTTCTGAGTACCTGATATTTACGCTAAGACTTGAAGGAGGAATACGATTTTCCTCTCCTGTGATCTCTAGTTTCCTCTCAAATGGATATAATGCTCGTGCCTATTTTGCAAGTGAGAGAAGTAAGGTTGAGTGATGCGTTGTACCGTGTCCAGGAGCAAGTGGAGAGTGATGGATCCAGGCTTCCATCTCAGGTTCGTTTGGCTCCAGAACCCACCTCTCTTCCATTAGATTCTGATTCTTCCTGGGGCTTTTCCGTCACATATCAAAAAGTCTTGACAAAGGGATTTAGAAAGCAAAGGTAGAGGAGGAGTTTTCTAGAAGTATGCAGGTTCTGTTTCCTTACAACTGGAAGCATCTCATAGTAAGCAAGGAAAGTAACATAGTGGCAAAAACGTCAACTTTGGAGAAATTGTTGGATTCAGATCCTGTTTGGCTACTTTTATAAATCTGTAATTTCCGGTAAGCCATTTCTCTATCCCTGTGGTGAAAACCGATTGTGCAGATTCAAATCTATGATGTGTGCAGGGCTGTGGCGCATGGGCGGTATTTGAAAACAGCACATCTTTGGGTCCTAAGGAAGGAGGAGAGGAATGAACAGCCCAGGAGGGTCTTCTGTTTGTAAGAGGTCATTTACTACAGAATCGTTTCTGGGCTTTTGGCTAAACATGTTTGTGCTGGAAAAGAGAGAAGCATCTCTTGGGGTTTTCAGCCAGGCGGCCACAGATGTGGACAATAGAGAACTCAGCTCACGTGCCCAACGGGAAGAAGACAATCGCTCCCCAAACACAGCTGCCTCCTTCTCAATTGGACCCAACTTTGCCAGATAATGGAAACACAGAAAACAAGGCACAGGAAAAACGAGCTGTTTATGTTTAAACACGGCAATCGAACCTCAACACTGAGCCTTCTTGGATGGCATCCGTGTGTCATCTCACAGCCCGTGTGGCTGCTCGGTCCAGGCTGTGGATTTCCAAGACTGTGCTGCAGCCCATCTGTCAGGGAGAGACGAATGATTAATGACATCTGTTCCGGACATCCTCTCTCCTTGGGGATGGTGTGTGTGGAAACGCTCTGCCCCCCTCCACTTTTCCTCCAGCAGCTCCTGGGAGTTGCAGACACTGCTTAGAAGTGACAAAGGGGGTACAGAGCTCCTGTTGGATGCAGTTTTAGGAGACAAACTCCTGTTTCTAGGAAAATCATCTTCTGCACATGAAGACTCCATGGGCTAAGACTTGTGTACAAAGCAGGCCACGATGGGGATCATTTAAAGGGTAAAGGCATCACACCCTTCTACCCACCCACTCATCTATCCACCCATCCACTTATCCCCCATCCATCTGTCCATCCACCCATCCATCCACTCATCTCTTATTTATTAAAATTACATCTATTGAACAATTGTTGCGTACCTGTCACCATACATTATACATATTGCACATATAATTTAGGGAGTTTTTAAGAGTTAAGAAGACTCTGGGACTAGGCAGACTGAGTTTGAATCCCAAATCTCACTCTTACTGGTTGACCTTGAGCAAGCCACTCAAGCTCTCTGAGATTAAGTTTTCTGATGTATAAAATGCAGATAACAGTAATACCAACTCACAGGGTTGGGTTTTTGTGATGATTGAATGAGTTTGTGCATGAAAGTGCCTAGAACAGTGCCTGCCACACAGTAATATTCTGTACTATTAATGACTATTATTTAAAAAAAAATTTTATTGAGGTATAATTGACATATAACGTTGTATTAGTTTTAGGTGTACAACAAAATTATTTGATATTCGTATATATTACAAAACGATCACACAATGTCTAAAGTGTCCATCAATGGATGAATGGATAAAAATATATAAAATATACACACATACATATACACATGCGTACACAATGGAATATTGTTCAGCCATAAAAAAGAATGAAATCTTGCCATTTGTGACAACATGAATGAACCTTGAGGGCATTATGCTAAGTGAAATAAGAGAAAGATGTCTGATCTCACATGTGGAATCCATTATTTTTAAACTTATCCATTGATGAACAAAACTGAGGTGGCAGGATTGGATTTCAGTCCACAAATAGCTATAAAAGAAATATCTCAATTTTTCTTTCAAAAAATCAGCTTAATCCTAATTCCAGTTCCTCATCCTGCCAGCCTTGTGGGAAGTACCAATTTAGTCATTATTGAGGGTGGGTCAAATGGCTAGTAGGGGAAGAGCCAGCAGTTGAACCAAGTTCTCTCATTTTGCCCAGTACAGTGGCTTCTCTGGGATAAATAACACCTTCCGAAGAGACAGAGGTGCCAATTCCCTCTAGGCTGTTAAATGAGCATCACCAGAGAAGAAAGTTGCATACAGAATATTCTCATGAAACAAGCCAAGGTTCTGGTGTGAAGTCCACCTGCACATTCATGTTTTAGTTAAACTGAGCTTCGCATTTTGAGCAGGAAGGGCTAGTAAGAGGCAGCCAAAGAAATTCTGGGGAAAAACTGACTTTCCAAGGGTCCATGTTTACCGTGGACACTTCAGCAGAGGATACTGAGTCTGGGGAAAAGATGGCTTGTGGATAAATGGGCTAAGGGCTGATGTTTTATCTGAAGTCAGGCCCGAGGGATATTTATGAGACACATACATATTGAGCATCTACTATGAGCCAGGCACTCTATTAGCTGCTGTGGATGCAGCAGAGAAGCAAGCAGGCATATTCCCTGCCTTCACAGAATGAACATGCAGCACAAAGAGAACTTGTAATAGGGTCTCTTGGTCAAGTTTGGAGAAGGGGTTTCTCTGAGTTCAGAGGGTGAGTAGCAGTTGACTAGGGGAAGAGTGTTCCAGACAGAGGAAATCGCATGTGCAAAGGCCTGGAGGTAAAGGAAACACGGTGTTCTGGAGGAACGTATGGAGGACTTGTGAAGGTGCATCACAGATGTGAAGGGGATGAAGTGAGAGATGTGGCCATGGAGGTACGAGGTTTTTAAGACCAAGGTCTTCAGGGAGCTTTGTCTTTATCCTCAGAACCATTTGCTGAAATGAGCAATGTGGGGGGGGGGGGGGGTTGTGTGTGGTAGAAATGTATGTGTGTGTACATTTTGGCTACTCAGCATCTGAACTCCCTTCCTGCATTTAGAGAATCATTTTTGTGTGGGTTTTTATGGGAGTCGGGAAGCTAAAATCACCAGATACCCGTTCCTCCCCTCTCCTGGCAGCTTGGTGTGGGCATGTGAGTGAGGTCCAATCCTATGCTTCCTCCTGGAACATTGGTTCTGGATAGAGAGCTTAGAAAATGTTCTTCTGAGAGGGCCGGTCACTCAGGGTCCTCTGAAGAGGGCAATGTGGGTCGAATCCAACTGTTCTGTGGTGTCATCCTGGCTATGGTCTTATTCTTCAGCGTTCCTGGCAATTTAGTGAGTAATCCAATATCCTCCCTAAGATCTCCTTTTCTGATTAAACAAATCCATGCCCATTTCTATTGTTTGTAACCAAGAACCCTGATAAATACAGGAAGTAAATAGGTCTAAGTAAATAGGCCAGGGGCATGGGGGAGGGGCGAGGATGAGGGAGTCATAGTTATCTCGTTGACATTTTAAGTCAAATAGTGCTCATCAGCCAAGCTCAAGGAAGGAGTCCTGTCCATGGTCCTGAACGGTAACCTGGTTAATCACTGCTTCCTTCTTGTGCTTGAAACCCTCTCCAGGAACCTATTAGCAGCCACCAAGACAGTGAAAACCTCAGTTGAGGTCTCTCCTCTTTCTCTAGTACTCCCTACTTCCATTTTCTTTGGACAATTACTACATGGAGTTTGTCTACATTTCTGTCTTCAGAGGAAGGTGGTGGTAATATGTGCAGGGTGGTGGTCATTAAAATCCACTCTGGGTCAGCCCCCTGTTCCAGCACAGTTGTATCTGGTTCTCAAAACTCTCTCTTCCCATCCTTATTTGCAAACCCAGCTCACGGGTAAGGGTGGACAGATTCCCAGGAAAGAGCGATGGCTTAATTAATGGTAATGCAAAGGATGTAGGTGCCTCAGTGATTGGGGCTCTGTGAATGCAGAATTGGATGGAAGGCTGAGATGCAAAATGGGATAATTGAACTGTTAGCTGAACTGGAATTTAGCAGTTAATCACTTTTATGAAACCTGCATCTCAATTCATTATTCCATTTATGCCTTGTTGCAATACAGAGCTGTTCAGCTAATTGGTAAACAGGAGCCAGGCAGTGTACCCTGGAAAGGGCAAGGCTATTGAAAGTACCGTGATATTTTCTATGAGTGCACATCTTCATTCAATCCAGCCAGCAGTTGCGTGCTGGCCTGGGTTTCATACTATTTCCCAGGTAGACAGTAAATGATGTAGTGAAGTCATGCTTATATGTCCCAAATAGTATTGTCTTTCGTGAAGTCTTCTACCCAATTAATATCTGGTAATGAACTTTTTAGTATGGTGATTAAGATAATGGGTTTTGGCAGCAGAGCATTCCAAATTGGAGATGGGATTTCACCATAGTCTCCCTGTGTGACACTGGACAAGCTAATCCCCTCTCTGAACCTCTGTTTCAGGTGTACCTCCATCAAGTGGGTTGCACTGAGGATTACATGGAGTACATTTCACAATGAAGGCAAAGTGTACAGTACAGTACCTGGTGTATAGTATATGTTCAATGCTAGATCTTACTATTATCTTTCACCTGGAAATCATTTGTTGTTTTAGGAAAGGAGGAACAAAGAAATCTCTTTCCCATGTGTTTATTGAATCGGAGACAAAAACTGAAGGGGAAATTAAAGTAAGAAGCTGATTGATTTAATAGAAGGTTATCAACAAAGTCTTCAAAAAAGAAAAGAGACATCATGAGACTGGCTAGGAACAGAGGAGGGGTGTAAGGGGCGCCCAGCGTCATCAAGAAGACTTTCATTGTTTGAGGAGGAGTCTTAACAAAAATAGGGCCCGAGTCTGCTGGAGGTCTACTTGTTTTTCCTGATGGAGGAATAAAGAAGCTCCATCTGAAACTAACAAACAAACTACATTATGGCCCAATAGCCTAGTGAATATCCTCCTCCTATTTAATTCCAGAGCTCTTTCTCTCTTTCCTAGGACCCAGACATGGAATCATGAGGGGCTAAGGTAGGCAGAAATCTGAGTGAAGGACCCCCCTGTACATCGGAATTGCCCTTCCCTTTTAATGACTAAGATTTTGTTATTGACTCAAGCTATAGGTTTTGGTTCCCTTGCAAATACTCTTCTATTACATCTCAGCTGACAGGCCTATTAGAGGCGTGGATTTGACAATCATGAGTACAAGTGGTTAGAGTTGTAGGAGTGGTTGAGAGAGAAGTGTTGAGAAGGAAGAATAAAAGTCTGTGGACATAACCTTGGAGAATGTCAACCTTTAGGGACCGTCGAAAGCAGCAGGCTCTAGTGGAAAACATTTTTGGACTTTAAGAGAAGATGCTTATGTTAAGGTGGTTCACTATTCATTCTCACATTCAGCAAACATTTATTGAGAATCTGCTATGTCCCAGGCATAGTTCTAAATGCTGCAGAAGAGTAATGAACAAGACATACAAGGTCCCTGCCCTCCAGGGCTCAGATTTGTGGGGGAATCAGACTATAAAATTAACAACTATAAACAAGATAAACTTGAAATGTTGGAAGTGCTGTGAAGGAAATAAATACATAAGGTGATGATGAGTTTCTATGGAGGACATCTTAATAAGGTGGTCAAGAAAGACCTTTCTGACAAAGTAAGATGTGATCTGAGACCTGTAGGATTAAAAAGATCCAGTCATGCAAAGAGCGGGAGTTTGGGGGGAATCTTCCAGTAGTGCTGTCATGACGTGCAAAGGCCCTGAGGAACATACAGCGAGGCTAAGCTGGCTGAAGATGAGTGAGTATGAGTGGTCTGAGATGAGTCTGGAGGAGATAGAACCTTGAAGGCCATCGTAAGGAGTTTGAATATTTTCCTCTGCACATTGGGATGCATCAACACATCTCCTTGTTGAAATGCATGAGCACTGGGTCTAGAGGGCTGCAATACATTAACTCATGTAGGACACAGTCATAGTTTGGTTTCAGATTACTGTTTCATGTCAGGCACTGGGGTATACGACACTGAAAGCTATTAATGTAAATTAATGATCGCTCCTGCTGGCTTTGTTACAGTTTACTCCAATGAGGGATTAATAAATGCATCGTGCCTTGCAAATTTGCATCCATTAAAAACCTTACCACCGTGGGGGCACCATTGATCCCCTTTGGGGGTCTGAGCATAAAAAAATAACATCACGTGGCTGTCACAACTAGGATTTGATATAAACCGGTTAAAAGGAGACAGTCACTGGGAAAACACTTTGAAAAACAGAGATTCTATAAATATCAGGTGGTGCTAGAGATAAGCACGATAAGATTTGACAATCATGGTCTAGGTACTTCTGACACATACTTGTGATGGAAGAGATTATGCTTTGTTAATCCCTGACTGGTGCCAGGAGCTTTCATAAGTGTAACCACTTTTAATCCTGATAACCCTGGGAGGTAGTTAGGTATTATCCCCATTTTACAGATCACACAACTGAGTTTTATAATAGCTAAATAACTGGCCCAAAGTCTCACAGCTGGGAGCAGGAAGAGCTCAAGTTTTTATCCAAGGTTGTCTGACAACACCGCATGGAAAGAGAGGCGTCTGAATCCTTGGCAGCCGCGCCTTGAGTTGATGGAAGAGTGTGAGAGGTCCTTGAATTTTCCTCACCAGAACTGACAACCAGATATGTGAAATATATTGCTGCTCTTTCTTTAAAAGTGAGAACTTCACATTTCAAAGACTGTCTGCTGTAAAATGACTTGTGAAGAGTAGAGCCTCGCCACTCAGAGGTGAGTGGAGTCCTCTTGCTTAAATTGTGACCATGGACAGATTATTTAACCTCTTTGGGACTCTGCTCAT
Source organism: Equus quagga (assembly GCF_021613505.1). Taxonomy (NCBI): domain Eukaryota; kingdom Metazoa; phylum Chordata; class Mammalia; order Perissodactyla; family Equidae; genus Equus; species Equus quagga. Next base: position 4,858,620 of record NC_060273.1, read on the forward strand.
TCAATTATAAACTGGGAAGAATAGCAGTGCCTACCTCTTAGGGTTGTTGTAAGGACTGACTGAGATAAAGTGTGGTAATTGCTTAGCACCATGCCTGGTGTATAATAAATAAGCTCTTACTAAAAGTTGCCTCATTTTTCTCTTCCCAGAGAGATTTGAATAATATAATATGGAGAAAGGAAAATTTGTACTTGCAACTGCAATGTTAACAGCCACCATTTTGTTGGAAGAAGAGGCAGGGCAATGATTGTTTTGATTTTGCAAAAGTCTAGAAAATATTACTGAAGGCTCAGATTCCTTAGACCTGAGTTTCTCAACTTTGGATGCAAAGTTGGATTACTTGGGGAGCTTTTGAAAAATACCAGAAGTCCCTCCCTAGAGATGCTGACTCACTTGCTCTGGGGTGAGCCTGGGCATTGATGTCTTTTAAAGCATCCTGGGTTAAGAACCACTGCTTTCCATTGGCTATGAAGTTCAAAGGTCATGGTGTGCATCCTTCTGCCTCATCAGACTTGACCTCGTTGGGAAAGATGGATGACACCACAGTGGTCTATACTTCCCATACGGCAAGAGTTCTCCTCTCTTTTATGGCCACTGACTGTTGCACATGCGCGTGCGTGTGTGTGTGTGTGTCTTCGTCTTCCAGGACTAGCCTCACAGAAGCATGTAAATTTCTCTTGCTTCTCTCAAGCCTTCCAAGGATGGATACCTGTTTATAAAAATGATCCCACTGCTTAGTGAAGTGACTTCTGGATGTGCTTTAAATGGGACAAAAAGTTGGAGTGATTCAGCCTTTTCAATCAGCTTCTTTCTGAGCAGGGGGCCATTGAAGCTGTCAAACTGTATTTCAGATATATCGCCTCATGCTATAATAAGTGTATCAAAATGAATGCTTGGCTGGTGTATCTGGATCCTGTCCTGAGTTGTTTATATTTATTTGTCTTTTAAGTTTGCTCAGGAGTATTTGGCTCCCTGGGTTGTGATTCACATGAGTCTTTAAAATATTTTTATGTGATGCTACACTTGAGTTCCAGCCATCAGGGAACCCCAGAACATGGGGCAGTGACAATTTATGTGATTTGCCAGATACAGATAGACCGAATCATTAAAGAACGGAGGTGGGCAGCCAGCCTATGCTTAGTTTTATTAGGATCTAGTATAAAGTGCATGTGATAGAAGCGGGAGTGGTTCTCTCCCCAGCTGTGATGAATTGGTCTCATAAGCATCCTCAGAAGAGAAAAGAAGTATGTGTAGGGGGTGGCGTGGCTTCAGCAAGATCAGCAGCAATTGGAGCCATGTAAGTTGGATAACTATATATTGCAGCTCCAAGAGGCAGATATCGCCAACCTATTAAGGACATCATTGCCTTTTTGATTGGACACCCAGAAATTGATGCACTGCCTTTGGTTCTATTATGTTTTCAAACTTTAATTAAGTTTATACCTCTCCCACCTGGACCTCATAAATAGTTAGCCTCCAAGTAAGTCATTTGTCATGGAGTGGCTCTTATGAGTAGATTCATCTTCCAAACAACATTATTATTGCCTAAAGTCTTGCCTTAAATCCATCAACCCAATATAAGCTTGAATGCCTTATTCGATTTTGACATATTATCCCAAGGGGTTATTTTCTGATGGGCAAGTGGCTAATTCATTAAGTTATCACAAGGTGGGAGAATGCAGATACATTATTAGCTTTTAAAATGATGCAACCGGTGATTAAAGAGAATTAAATTGAACTTCAGGATTTTCTTTGTGTGTGTGTGTGTAAGTTAATCCATTCTCTTTTGTAAAAGGTCAAGCTCTTGGCCCAAGCTGAGGCCACCCCTGCCTATATCTGAAAATATCCCTGGTGAGGTAGGGGGAGATAGAGTCTTCCTCAAGGGCTGATGGGACCATAGATTGGTATGGCCTCTTTGAGGAACAAATTGGCAGAATCTGCAAATTTGAAAATGCACATTCCTAGGACATAGCAATTCCACCTGTAATCATGTGCCTTGAACCAATTCTTTTACATGTGTGCAAAGAGATGTGTACAAGCATGTTCACTCCAGCAGTGTTTATAATGGCAGACATTTGTAAATAACTTAAATGCTCATCAATGGAGGCATGAATAAGGAAAATGCATGTGTTTATGAGATAGACTACAATGCATCAGTCAGGAATACAGGTAATTCTTTTTTTAATGTGATGCTGCACTTTGACTCCTTGTATCAATATGGAGAGGCTCAAAGACAAAGTTGAGTGAAGGAAGCTACTCATGTGCGTTATTGGCTCTGCATACAAACCAACACTGGATATGGAAACATATCAATAGAAGGATACATATTGAGCTCTTGTCAGTGGCCGCATGGGGAGGTGGCTTTGGATGAGGGGAATGGGACTTGGCACCACCGTGTTAGCATTATCTCTAATGTTCCATTTGTTTTAAAGACTGGAAATAATTATGACAAAATATAAATATTTATATTTGGGGGTAGCAGGAATATGAGTGTTTTCTTCATTATTTCTAGTTCTCTTTATTACTTTCTAATGTTCTCAAAGGAGAATAAAAGGAAGGTTTCCTGGGAGCAGGAAGGAAGAGTTCAGTCATAGCCAAATCTGGAGTCTGCCATGATGGGCTGTCTTCTGCATCTCCAGGGAAAGAGTCCAGTTTCGTCTATTCAGGAGGCTATTGAGATATTTCTGCTCAACAATGGATCTCCTTTTTTGACTTCTGATTATTCACTAAAGAATTTGGCCTTAGTATTTGACCTATTGTCTCCCCTAGGGGCCATATAAAGTTGACTTTTCTCTATATTTGGATTTGCCAGAAGCACCCCATTTCAACTACTTGGCACATCGGCATATGAAGATTCATTGTTTCTAATGAAAATAATATCCATGACAATGGGGGGAAGATGTACATGTCAGTTGAAGGGAAGGTCCCAGTTGCTGTTTGATAAACTCCCTGGATTTCTCCATGTGCTGCTTCTTCTGCCACTGGTTCACAGTCATCCTTGGATGGACATCTGACTCCCAAAATTTGGCCAAGAAAGGAAAAGCAGAGGCTTGTTCCTTTCGATGAAGTGGCAAAGATTTTAGTTCCTCGTGTCAGAAATTCCAACCAGTATTATTTTTGACACCCGGGCACTTACTTAGCATTTAGTCTAGGCATGATATGACTGTGACTTCAATCACAAGCATGAAAATGAGGGGGTAAGGAAGCCAGTATTGGATTTCAGACTGCAGAGCAGAGTGGGTCAGGCTGCTGCCATTGCAGTTTTTACTGGTGTCACTAGTGGGATGTGAACTAGGGGAGTAGATCGGACTGAGAATACATGAGGCTTCCAAGAGAACAATTCATCATCCCAATGCTTTCCCATTCTCTCTTCTCCTTGGAACTTATTTGACAATTGGAGCAGTATTTTGAAGGTATTTTTTAGGATAGTGTTGGAGTTAGATATTTATTCATGTGTTAATTCAACGGGTATTTATTGACTACCAACCATTTGGTAGACCTTGAGCTAGTTGCTTAGGAAAACACTGCACAAAGAAGGAATCATATCCTCAAAATGCTTCTGGCATAATAGGACAGAGAGACAATTAAGGTTGAGTGTGATGTATGTTTAATAAGAGTTGAACAATGTGTGCAAAGGCCCGAGACTAGAGACTATGGTGCCTTCATGAAACTCAAAGTGGTTCAGTATGATGGAGTGTGGGCTAAGAGAGGTGGATGTATGTAGAAGAGGCTTTCTACAATTCTCTCCTCAGCACTTAGTGGCTGTATGACCTTGGGCCAGTCATTTAACTTCTTAGCCCTCTCATCCGTTAAATGGGTTACTGATAATGACCCCTTAAGACTATTATGAGTATTGAAGGAGGCAGCAAAGATAAAGAGCCAATTCGAAAGCTAGGTTCAGGTGCTTTGGTACCATTACAACAGATTAGGTGAGTGGAACCAACATAAAAGTTATCCTAAAGTTTATATCTGAGGCATTGACTTCCCTGAGAGGCTTGTCAGAGAAGTCGTAGTAATGTCACTCTCTGATCGACATCTCACTAGGGTGACCAACCATCCCAGTTTGCCTGGTACTGTCTCAGCTTTAGCACTGAAAGTTCCATATCTGGGAAACCCCTCAGTCCCAGGCAAATTGGGAGAGTCAGTCACCCTGATCCCCACTCATGGCTTTGCTGTCAGAATCTAAAATATCGAGGATCTATGGTCTCAATGTTGAGTGTACATTTCAAATTAAAAAAAATTACATTGGATTGTGATCGACGTCTCCCTCCACCAGCTCCAGAGACAGCACTGTCTCAACTCTGAACATTTAAAAAAATGGACAGGATGTATACCAGTTTTGTTTTTTACCTAAACTCATAGTTGAAGCATTTTCTTCTATTTCTCTGCAAGGGTCCAACTTTTCATTAAAAATATGCTTTGAGAAATCAATAGAAAATTTGATCCAACCAGGTCAAACTCTCCAGCTGACCTAATCTTAATGCATTGTGAAAAGTATTGCTATTTATTAAACTCTTGTAAGTCTAGGCAAAAGCTGCAAGAAATGGTGTTTAGGTATGAAAGAAAGGGAGCTCGGAAGGCTAAATTTAGATAACACCTGAGTCGTTTTGCTGCTAAGTAGAATTTAATAGAGAAGCATCTCTGTAATCTTTATATGTGTTTGGCATGACAATTTATTTTGTTTGTCAGGAATGAATACTTAAGGGGAAAAAAAAAGCTTTTAGAATTGCAACAAGAATTTCGTATCAACGAGGGCTATTTTGATTTAAAGGCTACTCATCTTCCATAGCAAGGGATAATTTATATTTGGTGCAAAGCTGGTTGCCCCGGCTTTGCCAGGCAGAATTCTTGAATATATTTCGGCCTCTTAAAATGTGTGTTCCTTGTGTGTGAGAATACAGAGGGCTGGTTCCCGTATGTCCAAAATGCCCAAGGATACCATTTTCTCTCCAGCTCTGAGATATTGCACTTGGACTGCCCCAAACACGAACTAGGTGGTTAGTGGCCTGAACTGGTCTCCATGGGTTACAGTAAAGAGAAATCCATTCCCTACTAGTGAGACATATTGGGCTACAAAATGGTAAAGGCTAAATTAACGACGATCACTCAGGAAAAATGGAGAATTTATTGGAGAAATGTTAAGACATTCCAAGCAACCTGAGGAGGTACAGTGAAACATCTGGGTCTCGAAGAAAACTAGAACTAGAGACTTGTCAATTGCCAGGATCCTCTTTTTCTCTCTCTCATGTCTGCTTTTCTTGGTACATGAATTTCAGTATCCCTTTTCATAGATAAGTTATGGGACTGTGGTTTTCCACTCTAGAGGATCAAACCTTATTGTTCCACCTACCAAAGATGGACCCCATTTCTTCCTCTGATGACCACTCAAAAAACTCAAAGGCAGGATTTTATTTGTGCCATCTTAGGTCAAAAACTCAACTTTGAATCAATAATCTAAGGTCTGGAAGGCTTGGTTATTTGACACAAACATGGCACCTGGGAGTCCCACCCTTGGGGTCAGGTTCATGCCCAGAGAACTGGGACTGTGGGGAGGGCAGTTGTTCCAGGTAGTGTTGACCATGGTGCTCATTAGTGTTGCTCGTTTCAGCTCCAGTAGTTATAGCTGTAAGACTTTGAGCAAATCATTTACCAGTCACCTACTGGTAATGTGGGTATCATAATATCTACCTTACAGGGATGTGACAAATTGTTAAGTGATATATATTCAGGGCATTGTATAGTGTCTGGTATACAGGAGGCAGTTGGTAAATGGCAATCGTGATTGTAACAGTGGTGAATTTGGAGATGGGGATATGGAAAGGGGAAAATGTAACGTGTTAATTGCCTGCTCAAATTTCTGTGGGATCTTAAAGATTGTCTGGCATATAGGAAATATTGCACTGAGCTGAATAGGAGGTCTTGACACATCAGTAAAGTCTTGTTTGGGCCTCAGAATATTTCTATTTATCCTCTGCAAAGACCAGAGACCTATCAGGACGAAGATTTCTTGTGGAATTTCTGTGTTAGGGTCACATTCATTCATTCACTCATTCTTACATCAAATGGATACATCTGAACTGTTCTATCCCAGGGGCTTTTTCAGAACAGGATATATAGTAGAGGACAACAGAGATAAGGTCTGTTTCATCTCACAGCAGTCACTTTAGCAGGGGGATACAGACCAAAAAGACAGGAGGAACAAATCAGTCAATACATTAATTATATATTGTGATAACCACGAGGAAGAAAACAAGCTGGGTGATGTGGGAGGGATGGGATGAGACCGTTAAGAGAGGCTTCTCTGCAGAATTGACACTGCCACCGAGAGCACGAGAAGCACAGCCCTGCAGAGAGCCAGCAGGAGGCTGTTCCCGGCTGAGGGGACAGCGATAGCAAAGGCTTTGCAGAGTAAAACACCTCAGTGTGCTCGATGAAGCTAATGGAGAGCTGGACAGTAGTAAGGAAGGAGGAGCATGGCCTGAGAGGTCAGGGAGTCAGCCCAGTTAGGACACTCTCATTGGATTATTTCTCCCTGAAAAGGAGTCTTAGTTTTCACTTAATGGTCTCATTTATTTGACCAATGATAAGGCTTATGTTGAGCATAGTCATACACGAACTCCACTCGAATGCATTTTTATCACCGCGTCATCGATGCCAATGAGATTCTTCTATATTACAGAGAGAATTCTCTCCCCAAAGGAATACTCCTCAGTATAGAACTCCCAACAGCCAGTGATGTCCTTAAGAAGGGCTTGGGGTGCTGTCTGCCCGACTCTTGGGGCTCAGGCAAACCTGTGTACAGCTCTCCAAACACTGTGGTCAGTAGGTCAGTACCTACCACAAGATGTTGTGAGAATTGGAAAATATAATAATAAATATAACCCCCTTGGCACAGTGACTGACATGAGGAAGGCACGCAGTAAATACAACCATTGCTACTATCATTACCATTTTGCTTTTTTAAAAACTCTCCCACTAGACTTTGAAGGATTTGAGATCAACTACTTGATAATACTTCTCTTTGCATCGCAGAAGCTTAGAAGAAGGGCTACTGCATAATTGGCATTAAATAAATGTGTTTTGGATGCATGGACAGATAAAGAAAACTGATTTTTAGGAAGACATCTCTTTCTCTGAATTGACAACAGACCCTGACAATGTCTAGCCTGAGATTTCCTCATAGAACACCTAGTCCATTTCTGCTGTTTTGCAAGCCTAGGATTCATTTCTCTTACGGCAGTGACTCCATGATTCTGCTTTGGGGAACTGCTTGTTCCCAGTAGGTGGCAGTTTTATAGGAGACTGTGAAGTAACCCCATACTTCCAAAGAAGGGGGGCAAGTGACCCAATACAGGTCAATCATACTCTTTCTCCCAGAATCCAGTCTTGAGTGGAGTGACCCAAAGATGGAAAATAGCATGAGCTCATTTACTCTGCCTGTGGCTCTCTGAGGAGGTTGTCCGTTAGTACCAACTGCCTGGATTCCCAGAGCTGGCTCTTAAGCTTTTCCTTCCCTTCTCTGAGCTTCCCAATATCGCTCTAATAAGTTATCTGTCCCACATGATCTCCATAGTTAGTTTCTGTTGCCTGCAGCCAAAGAGCCCTGAGCGATGAAAGAAGGTTGGGATGAACGTTAGGAACCAGAAGCACCACCTGGAGCACTTGCACTCGGGGAAGCTGGTAGTCCCTTCATGGTCTGTGTTGGAGGGAGATGCATCAGGGATGCTCGGCTGGGCCATGCAGCTGGTAGACCTGTTCTCTCCTACGGGACATGTACCATTGGAACGGTTCTGCCAAAGTCTGATGCCAGCCAAGCCGACTGTGGTAACAGGAACGTTAGTTTGTTTTTAGAAAGAGGAAAATATGCTTTGGTAAATTTGAAAGGTCAAAAGTAGATGGCAGAATGTTATGTAATACCCTCCAAGGACCATGTTAAGTCAAGTTCTTTGTAACTAGTGGACTAGAACAACAATTGTATCATCAGAGATTTTCTTCAACAAGAGTGCTACACGTTTGTGTGTACATTAGAACGCTTGGCCTCCCAGGCCTGTATGTGGCTGGGTTCACTCAGGAAGGCACTTATAGAAGGTCAGAGCCCTGACCTGCTGGGGTCTCCTAGGACTGAAGTTTCAGGGCTGGGGTCTGGGTGTTCCTTACGGGACACACTGGCATTGCACAGAGTTTCCTATGAATTCAACCACCGTTTATGGGGTGCTTCCCAAGCTAGGCACTGTGCAGATGTGGAAAGACTTGGGGTGGATGGGAGGTGTGATGGAAAGACTCTAAGATTACTGCAACAATTCGTGCCTTTGTATAATCCCCTCCCCTTGAGTTTGGGTGGGACCCGAGACTTCATTCTAGCTAGTAAACTATGACAAGGAATAGGATGAATGTCACTCCTTTGATTACATTTATATATATGTAACCCATTACATATACTTATATACTTATATGTATACGTCATAAATATATAATACTTATATATACTATTATAATATATACTTATAATAGTATATATACACCTATAAATAGTATATATATTTATAATACTATTATAATATTTATATATACATGTATAATATCTAATAATATATGTGTGTATATACATACGTGTGTATATACATTCAGTTTTCATTATTTACAATAGTTGTGTTCTATAAAGTAGATATATATGTAAATACATACGTAATAGATACATATATGTATACGTACATATTTCCCCTAGGAACAATGGCACAATGATTCAGTATTCCCTAATACAGTGCTCCCAGAGAATATGAATATATACATATATATGTGTTTGTCTCACATAGATTATAATCTTAAATCCTAAAAGCTACCCAGCCTGGTGGATGGTTTTCTCTAGTTTACAAACGAGAATATGGGGTTCAGAAGTGTCAGGTCACTCGCCTGAGACTGCCCCATAACAGGTGCCAGGTTGGGGTTTAAATTGCACCCAAATGGCCTCAATGCTGGAGCTTTTTGCACTGCAGTGACCACCTGAATCCTCTGGTCATCTCTGTAGGAAAACTGAAACAAGAAGGCAGAGCATCGCCATTTGACCTCAGCTGGGAACACGTGTCAGGCAACTCAAAGTTTTCCGGCTGTGCGCATTTTTACACAGATGTCACCAAAAGCCCTGCAGGTGTTGATTTTGGGGTTACAAATAAATTTTAGCAAGTAGACTACTTCACAAATGCAGAACCCACAAGTAATAAGGATTGACTGTGTGTGTGTGTGTGTGTGTGTGTGTGTGTGTACTACCAGTAGATGTGTAGAGAAACTCCCCTTCATGGCTTTGAAGAAGGATGCTGCCATACTGGGAGCAGGGCCTTTGGAAAAGGCCACATGGAAGGAACTGCAGGCAGCCTCTAGGAGCTGACAGCAGTCTCTGGCCAGCAGCCAGCAAGAAAAAGGGACCTCAGGCCAGCAGCTGCAAGGAGATGAATTCTACTAATGACTTGAGGGAGCCTGGAGTGCATCTCTCCCCCTCTGAGCCTCTGGTGAGACACAGCCCCAACCAACACCTGAATTACCACCTGGGGAAGACCCTGAGCCCAGGACGCAGCTAAGCTCTGCCTGGACTCCTGATCCAGAGATACCATAAGATAATAAATAGATGTTGTCTTAAGGTTCTGAGTTTGTGATGGATGGTTCTACAGCAATAGAAAAGTAATGCAGGAGGTGAGGACGTACCCAGCCCTCAATGGAGACCAGAATCCTGGGTTGAGGAGCTCATCTCCCCTTCTAGTGTGATACCTGGTTGTCGAGGATCCAAGCCAGCAGGGAGGGTGGGGTTGTCAGGACGTGGCCCACCAAATGCAAGAGAGTACTGAAGCCTGGACGGAGAGATGTGGTCATCTGGCACCTGAGAAATAAAGAAGTGAGATGGCACCTGGAAGACAAGGTAGACGACGGAGATGCCAAAGCGATCTGTCAGCCGAGAGGACAGCGGGAGGAGGGTTCTGAGACGGAAGCATTTATGCAGCTTTGCAAATGTCTGGACTCACTACATAATTCTCTCTTTTCCCAGAGATCCCCCTGTCACCCTGGGATGTCATGTTAAGGGTTTTAAGTATCAGGAAGTTTTTAGATTCTGGTTGCCATGGAGGAGAGCTGAGTGGACAGACGTGGGTGTAATGCATCCTGGTGTGAATTGCTAAGCACATCAACCCTCCTGTTGCCAGCAGCCCCCTTAGATGACAAATCTCGTTCCTCCTGCCAATGCGTCCTTTAACCCTTTCCTGACACGAATTTCATAAGTAGGAGAGGACAGCTGTGGGTAATGAGGCTTGGAAACCATCCAAACTATAGACTTTTGCATTAAGAGAAAATGATTTTCTGTTTACAATTAGTGTGATTCTAGTTTACTTTTTAGAGAATATATATACGCTGAGCGGAAAAAATATGAAACTGCATCAAAACATTACAATGGCCATAGCTTTGAGGAGGATGTGGGGCTGAATTTTATTTACTTCTTTCTTTTTTGCTTATTTCTTTTTGTCTTACACATACAGCTTGTGGAACAACAAAAGGTTAAAAAACTCATTACGTATTGGGGAAAAGAGAAAATTCTTTCTTGGAGGTCAGGCCCTTCTTTCAATCATGCTGCCACGGACAGTGGGTGGTGATGGATTTAAGTGTGGGTGTTTGCGAAGGATGCGACAAGCATTCTGGTTTCAGAACTTTTGGTGCCGGTGAAATTAAATAATCTTAAATGTCACCTTCAGTGACTCCTTCTTGCCTGCTCTATCCAAGCTGAAGCTCACAGATTTGTTTCCTTTTGCCTAGAATGCCCTCTCATCCCTTCTTGTTATAAAGAGTAACTTTTCATGCCTCAAACCCAACTCAAGTGTACCTCTTTGTGAAAGCTCTTCTCCCCCAGGGGAGGCTGGGGTTCGGTTAGGGGACTCTCCTCTGTGCTGCCTCCATCCCCCACCCCATGACGTGTTGTAAAGGCCCCACCATTACCTGTTTTCCCCAGTTAGAGTAGATATCTTTGGTATCATTGCCAGTGTCTAGATAGAGCTTAGGGGCATAGAGTAAAATGCTCAGTAAGTAAGATAAATTTGAGCTTAGCTCTCACTTTGCCTCAGAGTTGAAAATGGAGCCCAGCTGTGCTTGGCTCAGAAGTAACCCTCATAGGGTGGGAGCAAACATTGTGCTAAACCCAAAATGTGTGGCCAGGGATTTCGCATTCTGCATTTTTCACGCCCTAACTGGGGTGAGCATGCAAGCCTGAGGGGTAATGATTTACCAACCTCATTTTGCAAGACTGTTATCCTTCATCTTGACACACTATTAAAATCATTTATTATCACTATTTTGCCTTGTCATTATGGAGCCACTGTGATCCATTATTTAGGGTTTTCGGGTTTTCTGCCTTCCACCTGCTTGGTGGGGGCAGAAGTGGAGGTTTCCTGCGTGATTTGGGTTCTGTCACTTCAGGAACACAGATTTCTGAGTGAAATCAGCAGGCATTTTGGGGGTGATTTGGAAGAGCAGCTGGTCTCCAGTTTTGCTGAGAGCTTAATGATGCTCATTCATTGCCTCACTGCATTCAAGCTCTTCCCGTTCCGCAAACACTCTAAGATCATCACTGCCCTGGGATTCGGGCTTTGTCTGCCTTGTGCACTCTTTCCCAAAGGCTTTGCCAAACCAGTTCCTTCAAATGATACCTGTTAGAAATGCTGGCTCTGATTCCCAATATAAATTAGACCACTCACCTCCTCCCCACCACCCAATTCACACCACTCTGCTCTTCTGTTTGATTTCCTAATTATAAATGTAATACGTATTTTTCTTAATAAATTGGGAAATACAGCAGTATATATAAGCCACCTGTAATAATCCTACCACCTTGGCATTAATGATGGGAATATATTTGGGGTGTTTCCTTTAGTTTTTTTACTATGATTTTGAATTTTTTTACCTTGTTTTTAAATTTTATTTTAAATTTTATGACAGAAATTTTCAAACACTGAAAAATAGAGAGTATAAGAGGTTCCCGCGCCCCCCGCCCCCAACTCCAACAATCATCAAGGCTCCATCTATCAGGGTAAATAGTTAATAAGGAGAGGTTCTTTACAGAAGAGCCACAGCAATAAGAGCAAGCATGATGGCAGATCATCTAGAAATTCCCAGCCACCTCTAGGAAATCGCCATTTTGCACTCCTAATGACATAATAGAAGTAGGTAATACTGATCAATAGCTGCTAAAACCACTAGGGAACAGGATGGACACCACCTGAACCCACTGTTCAATCTTAGAATCAGTAAAAGTGGGAAAATCAGATGTTATGGACCGCTGTCTCTGATGCAACAGGTGATACTCAGGACCACCCATGATGTGGTCTTGCTAAAAAGAAAAATTGCACCTGAATCCACTGAAGACTTTTTAGGTCTAATTGACACTTATAGGAAATATGAGGGTTACAGGAAAATGTTAAACATGATTTTAGATTGGGATTAAAAACAGCAAAATCCAGAAAGTGGAAAATCCTAGCAGAAAATTAGAGAGTAAAATAATGAACCTCTTGCACCCACTTTTGTTTTTTTTTTTAAAGATTGGCACCTGAGCTAACGTCTGTTGCCAATCTTTTTTTTTTTTTTTCCTTCTTCTGCCTGAAGCCGTCCAGTACACAGCTGTATATTGCAGCTGTAGGTTTCTCTGGCTGTGCCGTGCTGGATGCCGCCTCACATGGCCTGATGAGCGGTGCCATGTCCGCACCCAGGATCTGAACCGGCAAAATCCCTGGCTGCTGAAGCGGAGCGTGCAAACTTAACCACTTGGCCACGGGGCGGCACCCCCCACTGTCCTTCTTCATCACATTTAACATTATTTTATATTTGCTTCAGAATTTGTAAAGTATTTTTTCAAGTGTGATAAAGTTGTTGCCTGGTTAATGTTCTACATTCCCATTGTCTTCATTAGATGGCTGAATTATTATTCCCATAGACAGTCTCTAAATATTTACGAATACACAGGAAAAATATGGTGTCCCACGCATCAGTTTTACTCAACACTGTTTTTTTATTTATCTACATTTTCACATGTAACTCTAGTTTATTCAGTTTATCTTCTGCGTAGTATTTGCCTGCATGAATAAACTATTGACGGACATCCTGGTTATTTGGTACTTTTTCAAACATGGCTCCAATGAAGCTTCAAGAACTTATATCCTTGTGCTGAGATTAAATATGTGAAAATGAAATTGTGCGGCCAGACAGTATGTGCATCTTCAAGTTTACGTTTCTAAAACCATCTCCAAATTGAAGACTTCACTATACTTAGTTCTTGGCACATCTGTGTGAATTTAAAGAACAGTGTATGAAAGTCTGATGAAAAATTATGTTTTATATGAATTGCATTGAATTTAAATATTTGAGAAGAGTTAACATCTTTATGATATTGTTTTCCTATCTATGAATACGGTATATATCTCACCATTTTTGAGGACTTCATTCATGTCTGTCAATAATATATATAGAAATAATTTATATAATTTATTTATACAGTTAAATGAGCTATGTACAAATTCTGTCTCCTCTCTCCTTATGTATAATATATTTATATTTAATTTAAATAATGTTAGAAGTTATTTCTTGGTTTCTTAGAGGTTTTTGTACCATGTGAATGGAATATTTTTTTCTCATATAATATTCAACTGTTCATAATAATTCTAGATGTAACGATGCTATTGACTTTTGTATGTTGATCTTTATGCAGAAATATTGCTAAATTCCTAATAATGCAAATGACTTGGTTGTAGATCTTCTTGTATATTCTGTTATCCACATTACTTGTCGAGATTGTTTTGGCTCTATCTTTCCAATCTAAGTAAATAAAGCATATACGTCTTTATATAGGAATATAGATTATATATAATGTAATATAGTTATACTGTACACTTAATTAATTTGCATATTATATAATTGTATATTTTATAATTATGTAATTGTATATTATATAATTACATGTATATTATATATACTAATTGTATTTTATATAATTGTATATTATGTAATTGTATAAGATACAATTATATATAATTATAATTATATATACATACATATAAAAATATACAAAATATAATATACATAATTATATATGTATATAGTATACATAATTATATACATAAATATATATTATGTAATTATATTATATAATTGTATATTATATAATTATGTTGATTATTATTATTTATGTTTACTTATTGATGGCACATTTGTTATCTATTGCAGTAGCTGGAAGACCAAGGGAACAGTGATGAGTCAAAGCAGAGACTGCAGGCATCCTTTTCGTGTCTGTGGCGTTAGTAGAATCCATCTATAGTTTCACCTTTAATCATGATTGTTGCAATAGGTTTTGATAAATAACCATATTGTGTTAAAAAGTTATACTTAGTTTGCTAAGAGTTTTTATAATAAATAGGTATTAAATTTTATAAAATGCCTGTTCTACATCAATTGTTATGAGTATGTACTTTCTCCTTAATCTTTTAATGTAGTGCCTTACCTTAATAGGAGTTCTGGTTTTGAACCATTATTGGACTTTTTGGATAAACCCTATTTGATCATGATGTATTATTATTTTTAGACCTTGATGAATCCAATTTTATGGTGCTGTATTTGAGATTTTTCCATCTATCTTGATAAGTGAGAATGGTTTATAATTTTCTCTTCTTATACTGTTCTTGTTCGATGTTGTTACTAAGGTAATACCATCCCCATTAAGTGAGTCATGACTTTCTTTTTATATTTTCTGAAAAAATTTATATAAGACAGAAGATTATCTGTTCCTTGAAAATTTGATAAAATTTACCTCTATTTTTTTCCCTTCAGAGTGAACATTTTGGACAGGAAAAGCAACTTTGATCATTAATTCTATTTCCTTTATGGTTATGGCTTACTGTGGTTTCTCTATTTTTTCTTGAGTCAATTTTAGTAATTTATGTTTTTCTAGAAAACTGTACTTGTAATGTACTTTTTTTGCTCTTGGTATGTAGCTACTTATAGTTTACTCTTTTGATTTAAAAAAATATACCTGACAGAAATATCATATGACCCGGAAATTCCACTCCTGGGTACAGACCCCAAAATATTTGAAAACAGGTGTGCAGATAAAGACTCGTACACGAATATTCAAAGACACTCTGTTCAGAATAGCCAAAAGGTGAAAACAGCCCAAATATCCATCAACTGATGAATGGATAGACAAAACATGGTGTACAGACAAAAGAAAATTATTTCTCTATAAAAAGGAATGAAGCGTTGATAAATGATACAACATGGATGAAGCTCCGTGCAGGAAGCCAGACTCGAGAGGTCGTAGTGTATGATTCCATTTATAGGAAAATACATAGAGATAGAGAACAAAAAAATGTCATTAGGATTTTGGGAGGGATTGCATTGAATCTGTGCGTCACTTTGGGTAATACAGGTGTTTTGACAATGTTAAGTCTTCCAATCCATGAACACAGCACCGCCTTTTAAAAGGTGATTTGACCTATTTACACATATTTTGATACAGTCACATTTGCACTTTTATAAGCCATCTCATTTTATGTTTGTTCACCATATTTCTCCTCTACTTCTCCCTTTTTTTTTTCTTTTGCCTCTTTCTCTTGGATCAATCATTTATTTCCTCCAAATTGGTTTGGAGACACTAGATTGTATCACTTCTTCTTCTCAACTAGCGGCAATTTTGCCTCTGGGGAGAGACACTTTCGGTTCTCAACTGGGGGATGGAGTGTTCTACTGGCCTCTGGTGGGTGGAGACCAATGGGGCTGCTCAATATCCCCTGGTGCACAGAACAGCACCCCATCACCAGAATTATCCAACCTAATTATCAGTAGCGTCAAGGTTGAGAAATCTTTAGTGGTACCATGGCATGGATGTCATTAGGCATTATCTCTCCATTCTGTTTTTATTAATTGTAATTTTAGTTTAATCTTTTTGAAATAAGGATTTGTAGTTAACATTTAAAATAGATTGCCAACATATTTTGTCAATTTCTCTGCTCAGCTTTGTTTCTTATGTTCCTCTGTATTTATCATCTTTATTCTGAAGCCCACTCTGACTGTTCTTTTGGCAAGGATTGGGGGATGGCAAACTCTCTTAGCCTTTCTGTATCTGAAAATGTCTTTGTGTCGCCTTTACTCCTGAATCATAGTCAGGTGGATCTAAGATATTAGATTCACAGTAATTTCTCCTGTTATTCCATTGACTTGTGCTCCTCATGAAAGTCTTTTGTCAATTTTAAGTGTCATTTCTTTGTAGGCAATAATCTTTTCTCTATGTCAGCTTTTGAGATTTTTCTTTGTTCCTTATGTTATGCAGTGTCAGTATGATGCATCTAGGTGTACCTTTTATTTATTCTGTTTAGGACTTTCAGAGGACCTATGTGGCTCCAGCTTTGGAAAATTCTCCATGATGATTTCTTCAATTGCTCTTTCTCTATCATCTTCATTCACTTTCAGGACTCCTAATACGTGAATGCTAGAGCTTTTCCATCAGTCATTCTTGTCTCTTGCTTACCCTCCTTTTTATTTCTTTGCCTCTCTTTAGTGCGTTCTGGATGAGTTCTTCAAAGTTATCCTTCATGTGATCCTGATTTGGCTCCCATGCCCATCCATGAACCAGTCATGGACTGGCCAAATGTAGGTCACATGTCCACTCGAAGAGTTGCGGATGGGCTTGGTCTAACCCATAGAGTAGGCAAGGGACATGTGGTTCTTCAAAGAAAAATGAAAGAATGACACTGTGCAGGCAAACCCAGGAGATGTTCATTGCAAATATGCTGTCTCCTTGATCTGGACTTTTCTTTTCACTGCCTCTCATCCCCATTTCTCCTTGCCCTAAAGAGTTTAGCAAACTCTATTTGTTGTTGAAGATCCTAATAAATCAATCTTGGCTCCGTGTGATCTGTCTGCTGCACTGAATTATTGGCTAATTGTCTGTCTCCCCCGCCAGACCATGTACTGTTAGCATCAGATACTGTGTCTTCTCCACACTTAGAGCTGAAACACAGCATAAGAAGAACTTGGGCTGGAAAGTAATACAAACAAATTCAAAAAGAAATCATGTGACCATTTATTATGTTTGTAAAGTTAAGGGGCTTCAAGGGAGAAAACATCATGATGCTCAAGCCCACCTCAAAAATTCTCTGTAGCTGGATTTGTAGAGATCACAGACATCCACCTTTCTACAGGGAAGTGGGCAGAGAATCTTTTGATGACCATCCTTCCAGAGCCATACATTATCTGTGACATCCTTGAAAAATAGGTTGTCTGGAGGTTTTCCAGGTCATTTCAGCTTTCCTGGAGCTTGGGTTTGAATGCCAAATGAATAGTCTTCACTTCCTAATTTTCATGTACTGGAGAGGTCTGTAAATTCCTTCCAACAACATAAACTGCGGGAGAGTGGAGACCTGTGTCTCGTGCGATGCTGTTCTTTCGGTGTCTAGAACAATACCTAGCAGGAAGCAGGAGCTCCATAGATAGGTGTTGATTGAGTGAATAGAAATGTGGGCTCTTGTCAAGGTCATGAATAGCTATGGGTAAGAAAGGTGTAGGGAATTAGCAGAAAAATCCTAATCACTTAGCCTGACTAGTGAGGAAACAAATGGATAATTGGTGTGCAGGTGTCTGAGCATTCAGACCATTCTGTTCAAATATCTCGAAAGGGGAATGGGGTCCAGAGAGGGTTCCAAACCTTGCTTGCTCTTATACTTTATTAAGAACCATTTCAACAGTACGCTTCTATAGCCTCAGTAAATGTTAACAATGAGACGATGGGTATCAGCCGACCCAGGTATAAAATGAGAATGACAATAATGTTGACCTCATAAGGATTTTGGAGGACAGAATGAGCTGATGCATGAAAAATGGTGCATGGGGCCTGGCATGTAGTGAACTTTGTACTTATGTTGTGGAACCAAGCTTAGTGAATGCTCTCATTTTCAGATAATGCTCTCTGTGCCCAAATCAATGGTCTTGGTTGCGAATATGGAGAGAGGGAGGACCCTTTCATTTTCTTGTGTCTATTACAGTTTGACAAGCTTCAGAGTGCTTCAGCATGCGTCATGAGGTATCTTGAAGTTGACCCTCTATTATGTCATTCGGCAAATAGTTATTATGTTTCCTCTGTGCAAGGGCCAATGCGAGGTTGTAGGGAGAAAATGATGAAAAAGATACACTCAGTCCTTGCCCTCATGGCATTTACAGTCTAGGATGTGAGAGAGAGATGGCACAAAGAATCAGACCTATAGTTATTTAATGACAACAGGGCTGCCTGTGTGAAAGAGGAGCACAGGATACTATGAGGACCTATGGGAGAACCTAGCTGCATATGGGGCAGCAGGACATTAGGAAAGACTTTCTGGAAGATGTGACATTTAAACCATTTTTTGAGAAATACGTAGGAGTTGGCCAAGCAAAGAGGACAGGGAAGGGCTGCCCAGGGAGAGGCTGCTGACCAGGCTAGAGTTTGCTTTGTTAGAAGCTCAGCAGGAGGACAGGACGGCTGGAGCCCAGAGAGCAAGGAGGAGAGCAGTGTGAGGTGAAGTGAGGGCCAATTTCCTGGGCCACTCTCGTATATCCCATAAGGGTTTCGTGAGTCATGGAAAGCTATTTGAAGATTTTAAGTGAAGTAACAATACAGACACTTTAGTGTAGTAGTTACGAGCACAGACTCCAAGGTCAAGATGCTTGAATTTGGCGCTCAGCTTAGCTACTGAGTAAGTTACTTAAGCCTCTGAGCTTCAGTTTTCTCATCCATAAAATGGAGATAAGAAAAGTCCTTATATCATAGAGTTGTTGTATCAAGTAAGTGTGTGTGTGTGTGCGTGTGTGTGTGTGTATGTATATACTAATTTAATACAACGCTCTATGATAAAAGGGCTATAATCATTCCTATTTTATGCGTGATGTGTGTGTGTGTGTGGCTTAGAATGGTGCCTGGCATACTTGAAATTCTACAGAAATTTAGACTATCACTATTTGATCTATTATTGTTATTTTGCCCAGGTTAAACCCTCTCAAATCCTTACATAGGAGATCAAATCTATTCTATCTTCAGAGATTAAAAGCAGCTGAGTTGTGCCCTTGGGTTTCCCAGGACATACGTTTGAAGAAAGGGGAAGCCAGCCTTCCAGGTTCTGTCTCATTAGCCACCTTGGACAGCTCTTTGGGCCAGTAGAGAAGAGCCAGGACCTGTGTCCTGAGGTCATTTGATGGGACCCAAGGTGAGAGCTGGCTACATCCCAACTCCAGCAAAGGCGTTTTGTTCTCCAGCAGGAGGAGGGCAGGAACCACAGTTAGTTGCAGAAGCTGCTGGATAAAACAGTAATAGTGCCCATCAAACTCGTGCGAAGAGAAGCCGAAACCATTTCCATGCTCCTCTGGAGGACCTCTGGAGGCTAATCCATCACCAGAAAGTAGAAATGAAACACTTGCTGCTTATCTCCCGGAGAAGAGTTGCACACAGAGAGGCCCCCGGGGTCTGGGGGTCGCCACGACACACGGGGAGGGTGGGATGTGATTTATTAGTATGTGCACAGCTCTCTTGGCTTTTTGTCCCTTGAGCGTTGCTGGGAGCCAACCAAGCCCAGCTACTTTGCATACTAATAAAGATTGGTGCATGTAATTATTCAGCAGTCACACCGTTATTCCTGGGAGATAAATCATCCCTGGTTTATTTACCCTTCTTCCCTCAAGTTATTTTAAGTTGTCTTTAATGCACCACATCTCAAGTTGAGTGAAAGTACCAACTACTTTAGTTTCTAGGACATTCTTAGGTGGCAAGGCTTCTATGTGTCTCCATCTGCATATGTGAGGGGCTCTCTCAGCACCAGCATCCCTCCCTCCCTTCCTCATCTTGACTTGATCATTATTTGTGCTTGTGGAAGCTCATTTAATGGCAGGGTGAGCTGGGTCAGTGCCAGGACCCCATAAAGAGCTAGGAGTTGTTGGGAACCTTTGACATCCTGGGATGACTGGAACCCAGACTGAGACCTTTAGCTTCCTGTTCGTAGAGGGATGGTGTTGTCTCCTTTCAACCAGAAAGTCATGAGAATGAAACGATGGGACACCTGCTCCTGTCTCCAAGGGGACATACATGGACCACCTCTTTGCCCCTCAGGAACCTCTTCTCCTAGTCCATTTTTTGCCTCATTTTGTCCACTTTGCAAACCCAAATATGTAACCACCCACACCATATGCGATCAGAAAGCAGGCCAAACTCCATCAGCAGAGATAGGATAGGATCAATCACTTGGTTCCTGCAACTATTGATCTTTGTGCTGGAAGGGCAGCTTCCATAATGCCTGTTATCCTTTCCATAATCATCCAAACCAGTAAATCCATGTTTTAACGGATATCTCATCTCTTGAGTACCTCTGTGACCAGCAAACGCTTGACATTAGTGTGTACAATTTATTTTTTCTTTACTAGCATAGAGCAAAAAACATTCAAAGACAAATGGGGAGGAAGTGATCAATGTGGGGCCTAAGTGACTGAACCATGAGGAGAGAGGGAGATATGAGGGTTGACCCGTGTGTTCTCTGGTCATCCCGACAAGGGGATGGAGGAACCAAAGCGTGTGGGATCTTTCAGTGATAGACAGAATCACTTTCTTATTCCCCTAGAATACAATGAGTGAGGGCCCTTTGCTTTACTCACCCACATATCCAAAGCGCCTAGAACAGGTTAGTGGGAATACAGTAGGTAATAAAAAAAAGTTTGTTGAATGAAGAACTGATCACCTTGCATCTTGTCTTTATGTTTATATACTGCTTGGAACTTTCCACAAAAGAAGAAAATGCACACAAGATGAGAAATGTCGTCAGCTTAAACATGTCTCCTAATGTAGCATGTCTGGGAAGACGGAGGTGGAAAGAGCCCAAACCAAGGGGATTTCAAGGTGCTCATTCTCCCATCTCTCTGTCTTGCTTCTCCTTTAACTGAAAACCTGCCCTCTGCTTTCCCCAGTGTTCTCCCTTCGTTTGTGCCAGGTTAGTCATGACGGAGAGATGAGTTAACACATAGCCTGAGTGGGAGGGAGCTTGTCATTAAAAATGCATTTTCTCTGGGAGTTTGTTTTTAAAACTTTGGGCCAGAAAATATGTACAGGAATGTTTGGCTTTTAATAATTAAATCTTGCATTGTTTTAATTTTCTCCAGAGTGTTTCTCCGGAGGAAAATAAAGTTGCAAATCTAATATTTATGTCTTTCCTAAAGCATTGGTTGCCAAATGAAATGAGTTTTGCTATTTTTTTCCTCGATGGTTGATTTGTCTCCAGAGGGCTCCATTTTGAAGGTACAGGAAGGACTTAATGTTCCATGAGAGTGGGGAGCAATCTCTAGAACAGGGGGCAAGAGGATGTGGGTGTTCTTGGCTTAGGAGGAAGTGAGAGGAGTGTGGTCCTTCACCCCGACGCAACGCCACCCTGCAGGTTGCTAGCAGCTTTCCTTCACCTCACTCTGCTTCACACACAGGGCACTGGCAGCAGCAAGCAGAAGCCTCGAACCCTGTCTGAATGCCTTAGGCAACTTTTCTCTCCTACCTCCACCAGCCTGCCCATAAAGGGGTGTCCAGACATGCGAAATTGTGGAAAACATCCAGCACACTGAACCAGGATTTGGATTTTCTAAGACCCCTCACCTCCCAGTCAACAGGAATCTCGTCTTTGGGTATTTTCCTTCAAGCTCCCGACAGTGGGACCCACGCCTGTAACTCTTAAATTCACCCAAGCTCTGTTTAAGCTGAGACAGGAAAGTGGGGACCAGGCTGCTCTGCTCTGTACATTTGGAGCTTCTCAGCTCTGCTCCGCCTTTTCCAGGAGACGAATAGCTTCTGTAATTGCTGCTTCTGATGTGTTTGACTTTCTAAGTCGGTTGTTTTTTAAGGGGTTGAGGTGGGCAGTGCTGGGGCATTTTCTCAGAGCTGAGGCATGTCGCGCCTCCAGCGGTGGACATTGGTGCCCTGCTCGTAAAGGCAGTTGAACCTGGATGTGCTTTAGTAGCCACAGAAGATTCCAGGGCCTCCCTGGAAAGCTGGCAACTCTGCCTGTCATCTGCAAGGACCCCAGAGAGAAATTGAGAAGGGCAAATATCATGGCTTCCCCCAACACTCTGGCTACAAACTCACTGTTTAAAAGTAGTTTTTAAACACTCCAGGGAAGACACAACTGGCATTCAGCATCGCTCTGTGGTTTACTGGCATTGCATCCTTGGGTGGAAACCTTAACTTCTATGAACATCAATAGCCTTGTCTGCTAAATAAGAATTCTACTAGTACCTTATTGGGTTCCTGTGGGGATTGAGAAAACCTATGTGAAGGGCATGGCCCGGTACTTGGTAGTAAGAAGATGCTCAACGGAGATTTCTTAGAAAGTGTAGTGGCATTTAACATTGCCATTGGAACCAGACAGACCTGGGTTCAAATTCCAGCTCTGTTACTTAATACTGTTTGTGACCTTGGGAATGCTATTTCTAAGCCTTAGTTTTATAGTCTTTGGGGGGGGGCACTAATACCTACTGCAGAGGAATTTTTTTTTTTTTTTATTAATGTTATGATGGATTACAAGCTTGTGAAATTTCAGTTGTACATTTTTGTTAGTCATGTTGTGGGTACACCACTTCCCCCTCCGTACCCTCCCCCCACCCCCCCTTTTCCCTGGTAACCACCGATCAGATCTCCTTCTCAATATACTAATTTCCACCTATGAGTGGAGTCATATAGAGTTCGTCTTTCTCTGACTGACTTATTTCGCTTAACATAATGCCCTCGAGGTCCATCCACATTGTTGTGAATGGGCCAATTTCGTCTTTTTTTATGGCTGAGTAGTATTCCATTGTGTATATATACCACATCTTCTTTATCCAATCATCAGTTTCTGGGCATGTAGGCTGGTTCCACGTCTTGGCTATTGTAAATAATGCTGCGATGAACATAGGGGTGCAACGGACTCTTGAGATATCTGATATCAGGTTCTTAGGATAGATACCCAGTAATGGGATGGCTGGGTCATAGGGTATTTCTATTTTTAACTTTTTGAGAAATCTCCATACTGTTTTCCATAGTGGCTGTACCAGTTTGCATTCCCACCAACAGTGTATGAGGGTTCCTCTTTCTCCACAACCTCTCCAACATTTGTCGTTCTTGGTTTTGGATGTTTTTGCCAATCTAACGGGGGTAAGGTGATATCTTAGTGTAGTTTTGATTTGCATTTCCCTGATGATTAGCGATGATGAACATCTTTTCATGTGTCTATTGGCCATATTCATATCTTCTTTTGAGAAATGTCTGTTCATGTCCTCTGCCCATTTTTTGATCGGGTTGTTTGTTTTTTTGTTGTTAAGCAGTGTGAGTTCTTTGTATATTATGGAGATTAACCCTTTGTCGGATAAGTGGCTTGTAAATATTTTTTCCCAATTAGTGAGCTGTTTTTTTGTTTCAATTCTGTTTTCCCTTGCCTTGAAGAAGCTCTTTAGTACTGCAGAGGAATTTTTAAGAATTAAATTAGCAATATATCCAAAGTGCCACATGGCAAATTATTGTTTTTGCCATTGTTGTTGGAAGAGGGATTGGATAAAGGAGGCTGGTTACTGTTCACCCCGCCAAAATGTTTATTTCCTTTTCTCTGGGCTCCTCCTGGAATCTTTCTTTCCTAAAAACCCAAAGCAGTCGGATTGGAACTTGGTGTATGTAGAGAGAGACACATTCTCTCTTGAACTTGAACTTGTCTGACTTTATTCATTCATTCATCTGACTTCTTTCTCATATTCATTATAACTTCATTCATTCAAAAAATACATATCGAGCAGATGGAGTGTCAGACACTGTCTTAGATCTTCGAGATGAGGGACAGAAAGATACAGTTCCTCCTTTCAAGTCCAGAACAATAAGTCTTAAACTTCGGTATATAGGAATTCTTTTGAGAATCTAATAAAAGACACAGTTTTTCTCTCAAGCAGTGGGGCAAGAGAGAAGAGTATGCACAGACATTTAGTGCATAATTTTAAGCCATTAGTAGAGCCACCTGCATGCACCTTGATCTGCACCTAGCATCGTTTGATTTCTTTGTATCTGCCATTCTTATGGAAATAGCATCCCACTTCTTTAAGAAGCTGACCACCCCTCCTGCACTTCAACTGGATATCTTCTGGCTTCCGGAAATTGGCATGTTTCATGAACATCCTCCTCAACACACAAACAGATGCATACTCACCATCATCCCACACAGAGACCACCTACCACAGCTTGGTCCAGTGGCACATATGATACAGGCTTGGCCCATAAGAATCTATTTGGAGTATATTCAAACTGGACCTGAGAGAGGACTGGTTTTCTCTGAAAGCAGAAGAATATGGGAGATGAGAGGCTTGAGAACTCCTAACATTTGGAAGAAACAAGTTTGTCATTATTGAGAACGAACCCAACTTTCATAGAAAAGCAGACATGAGAGCGAGAGAGAGTGAGTGCACCACGGTCGTCTCTGAGCCCCTGCTTTAACTTATTCCTGAGATCCAGCTGAATCTGCTGCTACCTGGAGTTTGAGTATTCAACCCCATAATGGATCCCCTGAGTCATCATGTTCTCCTTTCCTTAACTTTGCCCCAGTTGAGTTTCTGTTGCTTGGAACCCAAACAGCCTTGATGAATATAGCATCTGTGGATCAGTCTCTAGGCTCCAGGGAGAGACAGATTAGAAAATGTGATGTTATGGCTTAGTGGAATCAGGCTCATGATAGAACAGCGCGCCGGATGCTGTGGCAGCATAGAGAATGGGTACTTAGAAATTCCACGAAGAGTGATGCATTGTGTCCTTTCGGGAAGATGGAGGAAGGGTTCTTCTGTTCTTTGATTGGTGATTGTGTGCATGAGTATGACCTAATGGAGATGAACCCACCTGGCTTAGTCAACTGGCAGCGTAATGAGAATTTAAAACAGATTCTCATGGTGGGAGGTTTTATCATTCACTTCCTTTCACCTCCTAAAGTATCCTAGGGTAGTCTTCGGTAAGAAAAACGGCAGCTCCTGGCCTGTGTGTGTCGATCACAGCATTAATCCATCTCTCCTCCTCCCAGGCCTCCTCTCGCACGTCCTGTTTAACAGCAGGCCCCATTAGCCAGTTGTGTCAGGCTCCTTTCCCGCTGCCTTCTCCTACAGGAAAATGTTGTCTCCTCCATTCAGGAGTTGAAATCCATCTGACACCTCATGTCCTACTTTACATATATAATGCCCACATAATGAGACCCTTAAACTAATAGCTCTTACTTACGAAGCCCCTACACTGTGTTGGGTCCTGTATCGATTTCCTTATACACAGCATCTCCTTTGTTCTTCACAATGGCCTTGTGAGTAAGTATTATTGCCCTTGGTTGAAGATGGGCACCCAAGAAGTTGAAGCTTTGGGTCTCTGACTCAGGCCTGTTTGAATCCTCAGCCCATGCCCTGGAAGGCAGTGATCTCTGTTAGCCAACGATGAATCTTCAGAACCTGGGTCAGCTCCTGGCACATTGTCTTTAGATAACTCTGTGCTGGACAGATGGAACATCCAGGCATCTGAAGATGCATATGAGAGATCATAATCCCCCAGGAAATGTCTATTCTGAGTCACAGGAGTTTAGAGTCATGGGTTATGTGATAGTTGATTTCGTCATACTCTGCCACTTTACAAATGAGGAAACTGAGGCTCCAAATTGTGGATCAGGTAGCCCAATGTCACACGGTGTGTAAGGTGTGAGGCTTGGCATCCAGGCTTTTTTCTGTTGCTTCCACTGCCCTCTGTGTTGGATGTGGGGCTGGTCACCATCTTCCAATGGTGTCCTTGATGGGTCCCCTTCATCTGTCTGTTCTCCAGCCTTCTAAGGTTGCAGCCCTCAAAGACAGGGAGAAGAGACTTTGCTGGGGCTGCTGCCGCCGTGATAACACGAGTCACAGTGCCGCCATAATTGCCTGTATTATGAGTGTGGCAGGCCTGGCACGTAGGTGCTCTCGAGGCAGCTCCGCAATTAATCTTTTCTTTTCTGATTAAGGCTCACGTCCTGCATTGGTTGTGGTTGGGAGGGTCGGTGTGCAGGAGGTTTTAGAGAGTTATGGGCGATGAAGTGAGTGGAGGAATTTGGGGTTAATCATGCTGACATTAGCTCAGACATGATCACTTCGTGGTCCACAACATCTGAAACAGTATGGATCCCATTACCGGCGCTGTGTCCCCGGGGAGCCCAGCATTTGCTGGACTCGTTGGCAATAGTTGCATTTGTGTGTCAGGCAAGGCAGGGCTGTTGCTGCTGCTTGTAAGACCTGGGAGGGTCAGAAGGGTTGGGGAGGCCTCTCTATCTTGGCAGAAGCAAGGAAAATATTGACTTACGCTGTGCACTAAGCTTTCCTTCATTAATCAAATACATATTTATTGTGAACCTGCCCTGCACCAGGTCTTGTGTCCAGAGCTGGGGTACAGTGGGGAGCACAAGGAGACAAGCCCCTGGACTCCTGGGGCATTTGATCTGGAAGGGGAGACAGGGAGTAATCAAATTATGATGGTAATGAGTGCATAATTGCAGACTAAGAGAGATTCTCTGGAGGCACGGGACAGTTTATTAATTTGATTTAGTAAACACTTACATAGCACTTACTATGATGCCTGACATTATTTTAAATACTTTCATAATAGTAACTCAGTTAATCTTCATCATAGCCCCATGAGGTAGGTATCATCATTAATTGTTGTGATTGTTATTGTCTACGTTGTACGGATGAAGGAACTGAGGCACAGACAGGTTAAGTTGCCCAAAGTCATACAGCTAGAAAGTGGTGAAGCTGAGATCTACACCCATGCAATCTTGATTCAGAGTTCATGCTCTTAACCACTCAGGATGTCATCTCTCTGCTGAGAATAGATTCTAAAGGAGTCTGTCTCTGTCTAGGGTTTGGACAGACTTCTTTGCAGAGTAACATTTGGGGTAAGATTTGAAGGAGGAGGAGATATTAACTAGCAAATAGGGAAAGAGCATTTCAGGCGGAAGGAACAGCTTGGGCAAAGGCCCTGGGGCTGGAGGAAGACTGAAAGATGGCCAGTGAGGCTTGGTGTAAGATGAGATGAGGGAGGTAAGCTGGAACCAAATCTTGCAGGACCTTGAAGGTCAAACTAAGGATTTTTTTGGTCTTTACCCTCAGGAAAATGAGAAGGCATCAAAAGGTCGTAAGCAATCAGATTTGCTTCTTGAGAAATGTTGCTGTAAATCTGGAAGTCCACTCCTATCTCTAGGACCTGGCAGGTTAGAGACCTTCAGGGGGATGATGATGGTGATGACTATAACAATAGCGGTGACTACAACAAAAGTAATAGTAACAACTATGATTTGTTGAGTGCTTATTCAAGGTTAGGCACCTGCTAGATCCTTTATTGGCAATATCTCATTCAGTTCTCTTAACCACCTTCCATGAGATTAGGAATAGTATCACACCGATTTTATGGATGGGTGCTCTAGAGCTTAGAGAATTTCAGCAGTTGGTTGGCATTATGTGGCTGGAACCTGGCAGGACCAGTTATTGGACCCAGACCTGTCCGGTTCCAGATGTTGACTTTTACCCACGATGGTGACTTCTTGTCCCGAGAGAAGAGAGATGGGAGGGCATGTATGACGTCTCAGCTAATGATCATTAGTTAGATGCTGGTGTCCTAGGGACTTTTCATCATATACTATCTCTCTTAATTCTCATAACAGCCAGGTGAGTTAGACATTATTGGCCCCATTTCATAGACTAGGAAATGGAGGCTCAGATAAATTGCCCAAGGTCACGCAGCTCATAAATAGCGGAGTCTGGATTTTAACCCACATCATCCTGCTTCCAGAAAAGCAATGGTTAGTTTTGACTCACTGTCTTGAACTGAATCCTTCGGGTCTAAATTCCCAGACTTTAATGCTACTCCCTTTGGCAGGTGCACTTGGCTGTCTACCTGGCTGCTCTCCCCCAACCTTGTCCGTGTGCAGAATTCCAGTTGTATTGAGCTGTCATGTTCAGTGGAGAAAGGTGTCCAGGGGTGCCCAGCCTCACCCCAAGGGATGTATCTTGATTAGATTCTAAGGTAATCCCTGTTATACATGTTAGTGGTTCATTTAAGAATGGGAAGTGTGACTTTATTCTGGCCAATGAGAAGTGAGGAAAAGTCTGCTGGGATGGAGATACGGGAAAAGTTTTTCCTGGTTTTAGGGCAGAACCCAAAGCTTCTCTCTAGTCGAATTAACCAACCCTGAACCAACTTGCCTCTGGACTTCTTGCTATGTGTCGTAATAGGTTTCTTGTTTGCTTAAGCCATTTGGAGTTAATTTTATTGTTACTTGAGGCCAAAAGTATCCTAAAGGATACACTCTCTTCTGGATTAATCCTCAGTAATCTTTGAGGGAGGGAGGAGAGAGAAGGGGCAAGATGAGGAAGGGAGGACGTGAGCCAGGGATTCAGAACAGACGAGATGAAGGGGCCTTTGAGAGCTCTCCCAGCCCTGGAAGCTGTCAGGATTGGTGGAATTTGCTCTTGTTTCATTCCTGCTATTGTTGAGGTAAAATGGTACTTTCACCGGCTGAGCTCATCTGTGCTTTGGTCCCCTAAATTCCCCATCTTACTCCCTCTGTCTTCCAAGGGAGGATGCCTTTTACTCCAAAGGATGCCTTTTTTAAGGTTCTAAAAGATTTCCAGATCTTTAGATTCTTTTACAGCCATATTTTATAAGGAGTGTGAGGAATGCTGTCCACTTAGCAGGGTGAGAATTTATAGATAAACTCTCATTCTTCCCTCATGGTCCCTCAAGACACAGTGCACACAAAGCATCATAGAGAGACTCGCTGTTCATCCTTACGCTGGTGCCCAGGACAGCTGCTCAGTTTTACTCAAGTCATTAAGAGCTGGAAGTCTGAGGGTTCAGCCACTTGGACAATGAACTAGGATGGTTTGTGTCAGTTTTAGATGCCGTACCAAAGACTCGATCTGCGGTAACCTCCTTGTTGGAAGTCAGGAGGAAGCCCAAAGTGTCCACACTGTGACGGGTTAGCTATGTCCTTCAGTGACCTCTCTGTGCAGGATGTGGGAGATATCTGACAGAGCTCAGATCTGCTGACACTTTCAAAATTCCAGAAAGCTCACTCTTTGGGCTCTTTAACTATTTAGGAAGTTAAGAAAGACAATGAAATATCTGCTATGGGCCCAGAAATTCACTAGGGTGGTCTGGGGAACTCTTACCCCGGCTTCAAGACTCAGCCAGAAGTCTTCCTAGGGGCCTGTCATCATAGCAGCACTCGGAACTATTATTTTCACCATGTCTCTGTATAGACACACGTGGGAAAACTGCACTGAGAGCCCTCGTTCATCTACATCCATGCCTTTTGCCGTGTGACTTTACTGTCGTCTCCCACCCCGACTCCGGGCACTGCCCTGTGACTTGCTTTGGCTGAGAGCACAAAGCGGGAAAAATGATGTCCCAGTTCTGAGTCTCGACCTCCAGAGGCTCTGCAAGTTTTCACTTGCTGCCTTGAACTGAGGCCATCATCAGGAGATGGAGATGCCTGGACCAGCGACTGGTTACAGGAAGTGGATATGAAGGATGTGGGATAGAGATGCACTCAGTGGAGGCCAGCATAGACCAATCAAAAGTTGACCAGCCCCAGACGTGTGAGCCAACCTAGATGAGAAGGCAAAGCCATTTTGTTGACCCCTGGCTGACCTCAGATGTATGAGCAATAAACCCTTAGGGTTGAATGTCACTGAGGTTTTGGTGTTTATTACATAGCCTTCCTGTGGCAATAAATAACACACACAAGATATGTCCGTGTTTATCACATTGTTTAGTAACAGTTTGGGTTTGTCATCTCTGCCAAACTATAAAGTCTTCGTGGCCAGGGAAATAATAACAAAGTCCATAATAATAACAGTATATTATACTTAGTGCACTGAGTGATTTCTCACCATCATCACAGCAGCCCCACGAGATGGAAACTATTACTGTCTCCACTTTACAGACATGGGAACTGAGGCTTAGACTGATGAGCGATGAGCCCAAGGTCGTGTAACCATTACACATCTTGATGCCTTGAGCACCAAACAGCAGTAAGCATAGAGTCGATGCTCAAACGTCTGCTGGAGGAGTGAGTAACTATGCTTCAAATTGTGTTTAGTTGAATAAGCCTGAAGCAGATTAAGGTAGGATAGAACATCTGCCTTGAGTGAACATAAATGAGAAGGATGGCTTCTCCTGCTTCTCCAATCTTTAGCTTGTGCAGCCTCCTTGTGCAGCGAACTCTAAATATCTTACGTGTATCCATGTTGCTTCATTCCTTGCGAAGACATTAACACTAACCATTGGCTTATTGTTACAAACAAGAAAACAACCCTGTCGTGTGTGTTTTTTTAACAACGCTATAAATCAGGTTTGCCTTATTTCAAAATCTAATTCAATTACAGAGAAACTATACCTTGTGGGCGATTAAACTGTAAATTGTGGGTGTCCACTGGGTGATTAGATTACTAAATACGTTCCATGCCGTAACTTACCTCTGTCCCTATTGTCCATTGTCCATGACTACTCAAGGATGGGAACATTCCAGCTGACATGCACTGCATTGAAGGATATTTATGGTGCCTCTCAGACTCGGAATATCTTCTTCAAGGGGATACCAATGCGTCATGTAAACTCTTAAGACTTATCATGCTCCTCTAAGTGGAAAAGTCCACTTGATGGCTCGTTCTTTTTTTTCTTGCCAGTTCTCAGGTATTCGAATGCAGAATTATGAAATGTGACCTTTCTTGTTTTCCACAAAGATAATCTCCGTGCTGTCTCTTCTAGGTCAAGGCATGAAGGCTAAAGGCCTTGCCTGCTCTATGATGAGTTTCTCAGGAAAGCAGGCAAAGTGCTGAGGTTCTGAGGCTTGGAGACGCCTGTGCCTACGTTAGAAGCCCACAGCTGTGAATCGGAATGCTGGTTACCAGGCAAAAGCAAAGGAAGGGGGTTTGATTTAATTAACTGACTCATTGTTCCTTTAACAAATATTTATTGAGTGGTGCAATGTGCCAAGGCCACTTAAGAGCTGTGACAACATAGCTGTGTTTGTCTAGTTCTTCACAGCTTATAAAGCACCTTTCTAACAATTCTCTCATTTGCTCCTCATAAAATTCTCATGAAGTGGGCAGGGCAAGAATAATCATAGTATTTAGGGCATTAATGGGCATTAATTTAGCAATTATTATGTACCAGGGATGACATTAAACATGTCACAAATGAGACATCTAAAGTGGGTGCTATTATAAGGCTCTTTTTTTAATATGAAGAAACTGAGGCTCAAAGGAGCTCAGTGACTTGTGAAGATCATACAACTATGAAGTGGCAGATCTTGGATTCAAGTTTGTGGCTTTCTGCGACCCCAGAAGTCCGTGCCCTGATCACTGAGTAGCCACCCTCCCAGCTTTGGAGCTTGCATTTACTCCATGGCTCTTCCGTTGACACCAGAACAGTCTTAGGGATTCATTCTGGCATAAGGAGCTGTATTAGCAGCCAAAAACTCTTAACTCCTGAGATTTCACCTCTATTTTCTTGTTTGGCCATTAGAAATTAGAAATTCCTGGAAGTGCTGTTCTCTCTGAGAAGGTCAGAGAGTCCACTAAAGAATCCAATTTTCTGGAACTTTCATAAGTCCAGCAGAAAAGCAGAAATTCAAAACAATAACGATTCAAAATATCTCAATTTGTTGATGCGGTAGTTTTCAAAAGGGATTTCTCAGGTGACACAGACTCTGGTTAACCTACACATTTATCTACTCACTTCCACTTCTGCTTCAGTAGCTCCAAGGCGATCTTTCCAATAACTTGGAGGTCTTTGGTAACTACCAGTAACAATAATTCTTCATGTTTGCAAGATATTTGCTACTCAAAGAACCTTCTGCAATCAGTATTTTATTTGATCCTCTCTACTATTATGTTTGGGAGATAGAGTAGATATTTTCAACCAGCTGTTTACAGGTGGAAAACTCCAGAAGGTAGAAGATGTCGAGAGTCTTTATCTGAGTCATGCATATCTCCTCCTGTGGATGCTTGATCACAATGCTTTACTCCCCGTCATGGTACTATGCGTCCACACCTCGTCATGGACTCATAATGGGCAGAGTAGACTTCTCTCCCCTTGAATTTGGGCTTGGCCATGTGACTTGCTCTGGCCAATGGGTGTTAGCAAATGTGACACAGACACAGGATAGAAATTTCCTTATACAGTCGGGCTTGCCCTTATGTACCTCTGCCACTGTCATGCCCCCACCCCTCACTGGATAGCTGCTGTCCTTTCACCTTGGACCCCACAGACTCAGTCCATCTGGATAGGCAGAGACCAAACCAAGCACCATTATTAAGTACTCATGTGGAGCACGCATGAACGCCATCTGCAATGAGAAGCCAGCCAGACCTGCGGTTTGAAAGAGAGCCACCCAACTGAACCCAGCCTAGATCAGCCAGTCTCTAGCCAAGCCACAGACACATGTGAGAATAAATTAGTGCTGTTTGAAGCCACTGAATTATGGGGTGATTTGTTATGTAGCATCATTGTGACTATAGCTAACTGATACACTCTCATTAGGTGTGAGCTCCATGAAGGCTGGGCTGTGTCTATTCCTCTTTATCTCCGGTGTGAAACACAGGGCCTGTCGCAGAAAACACATCAAGTACAATTATTAAGTGCATGGAGCTTTGACGGAGTCTTACCTGGGTTTATGCTACGTGGAAACTGTGTTAAACATTCTGGCATTGTTGTCATCATATGTGTGATGAAGATAACACTCCTTACTTCATAAGATTTCTGTTAGGTTTGAATAAGATCATGCATGTGAGTGACTTGAATATAGCAGGCACTCAGAAATTAAGTTAGCTGTTATGAGCATGTCCTCAAGCAATATTTGTTAAGTACATTTTACCCATTTAAAGTGTACAATTGAATAGTTTCTAGTATATCTACATGGTTGCACAATCATTACCAGAACTAATTTTAGAAACATTTTGTCACCCCCAAAAGAAACTCCATTCCCATTAAGCAGTCACTCCCCATGTTGACTTCCTCCCAGCCCTGGGCAATCGCTAATATACTTTCCATCTCTACGGATTTGCCCATCCTGGACATTTCATATAAATAGAATCATATAATATGTAGTCTTTTATGACTGGCTTCTTTCACTGAGCATAATGTTTTCAAGATTCCTGCATATTGTAGCATATGCCAGTACTTCATTCCTTTTTATTGCTGAAAAATAGTCCATTGTATGAATGGACCACCCTTTACCCATTTTCACCTGATATGTGTTTAGGTTGTTTCTACTTTCTGGCTCTTATGAATTACGCTGCTATGAACATTTGTGTACAAATTTTTGCATAGACACATGTTTTCACTTTTCTTGGGTATATATTTAGAAGTGCAATTGCTAGGTCATATGGTAACTATTTTTTAAAAAACAATTTGATAAACTGCCAAACTCTTTTCCAAAATGGCTGCACCATTTGATATTCCCATTTCCACTAGCAGTGAATGAGGGTTCCAATTTTCCCGCATCTTTGCCAAGACTTGTTAGGATTTTATTTGTATTCTATCTAGTGCGTGTGAAGTAGTATCCCGCTGTGGTTTTGATTTGCGTTTCTCAAATGACTAATGATGTTGAGCATGTTTTTATGTTCTTACTGGTCATTTGTATATCTTCTTTGGAGAAGCATCTATTCAGAATCTTTGCCCGTTTTTAAACTGGGTTATTTATCTGTTTAGTATTGAGCTCCAGAAGTTCTTTCTGTGTTATGGATACCAGTCCTTTATCAGATTATGATTTTCTAATATTTTCTCCCATTCTGTGGGTTGTCTTTTAACTTCCATGATGATGTCTTCTCCAGCACAAAGTTTTTAATTTCCATGAATTCCAATTTATCTATTTTTTCTTTTGTAGCTTGTACTTTTGTTATTGCATCTAACAAAGGCTTTGCCTAACCCAAGGTTATGAAGATTCACTTATGTGCTTTCTTCTAAGAGTTTTGTAGTCATAGCTCTCACTTTTAGGTCTATGATCTGTTTTGAGTTAATTTTTATGTCTGGTGAAAAGATGTTCAACTTCGTTCTTTTGCATTTGAATACCCAGTTTTTTCAACATCATTTGTTGAAAGGACTATTCTTTCCCCCATTGAATGGTCTTGACACTCGTGTCAAAAATCAGTTGATCCTAAACATATGGGTTCATTTATAAATTCTCAGTTCTATTCCATTGATCTCTATATGTCGAGCCATATGCTGATACCACACTGTCTTAATTACTGTAGCTTTGCAGAAAGATTTGAAATTGGAGGTGTTAGTCCTCCAAATTTGTTCTTCATTTTCAAGATTGTCTTGGCCATACTGGGTCCCTTGTATTTCTCCATGAATTTTAGGATCAGCTTGTCAATTTCTGAAAAGGAAAAGGAAGCTGGAAATTTTGTAGGGATTGTGTTGAATCTATAGATTGATTTGGAGGGTATTTTCATCTTAATGGTGCTAAGTCTTCCAATCCATGGACATGGAATGCCTTTTCATTTACTTAGGTCTTTTCAAATTTCTTTCAACAATGTTTTGTAGTTTTCAGCGTAAGCATTTTGTACTTCTCTTATGTATGTTTCTAAGTATTTTTTTTTGATGGTATTGTTAATGGAATTTTTTTCCTTATTTTGTTTTCAGGTTGTTCATTGCTAGTGTAAAGAAATACAACTGTTTTTCATGGTTTTTATTTTTTGGTGAGGAAGATTGGCCCTCAGCTAACATCTGTTGCCAATATTCCTCTTTTTGCTTGAGAAAGATTGTCTCTGGGCTAACGTCTGTGCCAATATTCCTCTATTTTGTACGTGGGACACCCACCACAGCATGGCTTGAGGAGCAGTGTGTAGGTCTGCTCCTGGGAGTCAAACCTGTGAACTCTGGCTGCTGAAGTGGAGCATGCGAGCTTATCCACCACGCCACTGGGTTGGCCCAGAAATACAACTTCTTTTTTTGCATATTGATCTTGTATCATGCAGCCTTGCTGAACTTGCTTATTAGTTCTAATAGGCTTTTTGTGCTTGTGTAGATTCCTCAGGCTTTCCTGTGTACAAGATCTTGTCATTTGCAGATAGAGTTCTCCTTCTTCCTTTCCAGTCTGGATGGCTTTTCTTTTTCTTGCCTAAGTGCTCTGGCTAGAACCTCCAGTATACAGTTGAATAGATGTGGCCAGAGCAGATATCCTTGTCTTGTTCTTGATCTTAGGGTTTTTCACAGATTCCCTTTATCAGTGTGAGGAAGTTCCCTTCTACTCCTAGATGCTTGAGGGTTTTTATCATGAAAAGGGGTTGAGTTTTGTTAAATCCTCTTTCTGCATTTTTGAGATGACCCTGCCATTTTTGTTCTCTATTCTATTATCTGCCCACTGTTAATTGTTATGTCCTTGGTTGTCCAACCTGTCCTGACCCTACCCATGAGACCTTTGCAAAGGACCTATAGCTGGAGCATGAGACGCTAAACAAGTGCCAAAGAGAAGACCAAGTGCAAGATTCACTGCCTCCAAATACAGAAAGACAAAGACAGATTTGATTTTATGCCCACTTTTTTTTTTTTTTGCAGGGGAGAGGCACCTAGGAGATCTTGACAGTATGTAGTATCTTGACTTTTCTCTGCATCAGTTGGATTCTAAGCAGAGGCCCAGCTTGGTGGAATCCCAAGTATAAGGTATTGGGCTCTCTTAGCCAAGGACCCTTACTGAATGAGGCTGCTCTACTGACATTCTTGCTTTTCCACAGTTGCATTGGATAATGTAACCAAGTCCTATAAAATTAAAATCAAGTTTGAAATAGGGTTTGTTAATTACAGTATTTAGCTGTTGTCGTTATTGTTTCCTTGGAGATTAATGAGGTGAGTTATTGTAACATAATTAGGCTACAGTGTATCTAATCTCTTACAAACCCTGGCGATTCACTGTTGTTCCCGTAGCGTCTGAAGGTTAATTTCACTTTGCTGGTATAGACTTGGCAATGCGCTTTCTGTTGAAATATGTTTTTAATTATACTTGAAAGTCATTAGTCAAGGGCTCTGCTGGGCTGTTCTGCACACAC
Source organism: Equus quagga (assembly GCF_021613505.1). Taxonomy (NCBI): domain Eukaryota; kingdom Metazoa; phylum Chordata; class Mammalia; order Perissodactyla; family Equidae; genus Equus; species Equus quagga. Next base: position 4,894,746 of record NC_060273.1, read on the forward strand.
TTGCTGTGGAGAAATCCAGGTACAATTAGACTCGTCGTGGTCATCTAGCCCCATGCCCACGAGCCCCCAGGGCTTCAAGGGGGATTCACGGACAATTAGTGCATGTGACCTGCTTTGGGCCTCAGTCTGGTCCCAGGCAGGCATCTTTGTTTGTGGAATCTTTGGGAAAAGTCCCCACCTTGGCATTAGGTCTGTGGGTCAGCGTTCAAAGTGGGTCCTTAGGTGGCCTCACTCCAGCCGTGGACTTTCTCAAACCCACCTCACTCTTTCCCACCCTAAGTCTTCTTGGACACCGTTCCATGCTTAGAATTTTCCTTCCCTGGCTCACTTCTGGTCATCCATCAGGTCTCAGGTTAAATGTCAGTCCTTGCGAGGAGCCTCAGGACCCAGCTCTCCCTCCTACCCCCCCCCCCCCCCACTGGCTCTTCCTATCATCAGCTCGCATTTCACCCTGTGTTTTCCTGTGTGGAACTCATCATCGTGTGTAGTTGCACATGTCTTTGCTTGATGATCTGTCTAATGTCACATCATAAGGGCTCTGTCTGTCCACTGCCCCATTTACGAGCACCTGACACACATAGAAAACTCTCAGGCGTGATGGTTGAACGAATGCATGGAGCACCGGCTTGCAGAATCCCCAACAGCCTAATTGGCTTCAGCTTTGCCAGTCTCCTCCTGGCAGCCTAGTTCCATCCGTGCTGAGTAGCTGGACCCCTCCTGCCCCAGTTGACTCATCTGCCTTGTGGGGAAATTCACAGGATCTTCCTTGCGGGGGATGTCCTGAGATGGCATCGTGACCACCACAAGGCAGACACTCACCAAGGGCTATTTTCTCCTTTGTCTGCAATGTGAGGCTTCGGCTGGATGGTGTCTGAGATCTGAATTCTAGGACCCTCAAGCTGGGATTGAACAGATGACCCCCAGGAAGCTGTGGAGGAGATGGTGGGGGTGGGAGACTCATGGCCCACCCAAGTCAGAAGTCTGGTGCTAGGCTGGGCCTCGCTCCATTGCTTTCTCAGCAATAAAGCAGCTCCTACATGGGTATCTCTTTAAAGAACTCAAGCAAATAAGATATTTCATAGCAGCTTCCATGTTTTTAGATAGGTACTGCTTACAAAAGAGTTTTGGAGTGGCCAGATTCAAGCTGTGTGTGTGTGTGTATATACGCGCATGTGTGCATGCATGTAGACTGCCCACCATGTGAATGCATTTCTCTCCTCTGCCCTTTTGTGGAAAGACAGAAGATTGTGTTTTCATTGTGCCCCTAGGCTTATAAAGTCATTTCCTAAGGGCTTGGTATAATTTGGATAAGAGCTATGCTTTGGAGCAGTGGCTGAAGCAAAGACCCAGGGACTGGGAAAGGGCTGAAAATAAGGTCTATATCTGGGGTAGTTGTCAGAGAGGATGAGCTGGGGCCCTTGTCCACCCTCCGGGCCCAGTGGGATTATGGTCCAAAGCTGCTGTCACAGCTGTTCTGAGAAGGGGATGCTGGAGTGCAGGCGAGGCATCATTGCAGAGGCTAACTTTGACTTTCTCTGAGTCCCCATTCTTCATCTTCAGGGAGGCAGGATGGCGGGGTGATTAAAGCAGGAGCTCTACAGCCGTGCTGCAGGGGATCCACTGCCCCCTCACTGTGAGAGCGTGGGGCAGGCACTTGCCCTCTCTGAGCTTTCGTTCCCTCAAGTCAATCCTTGTGGGGTTGTTGTGAGGATTGGAGAGAATAATGTATATTTAGAGTACGCGCCATATCAGTATGAGTCATTCTTGTTGTTAAAACAGGGATGTTGTTCTCCCCACGTGCCATCGCACAGAGCATTGGATGGAATGATGCAAAGTGACAGGGGAGGACAGGGTCTGACAAGTTCTGTTCATGTACCAAGTGCGTGGCGCCATGCTGGAAGCTTTGTGCTCTTTACCTTGTTGAATATTCACACCAGCCCACTGAAGTGAGTGAGATCATCTCTTCCTGGAAAGAAATGAAAGTTCTCAAGTGCCTGTCTTGCCTGCAATTCCCTCTGGGTTCCCACCTGGTTCCACACAGAGTCTATGATGCTCACCACGGGCATGGAGTGAGGTCAGCGTCACCAATGTGGCATTGGAAGCAAAACATGTACAGGCTGGGTATGTGGGAGGCCAACGCTTTAGGGGGTGTCTTTGCTCAGACTCTGCCCAATGACAGTGTTCCATATTGGATGGTGAAACCCAATCTGATCAACGCTTTCCTTTGGGAGGTGCCAGTGTGGAGTGAGGGCAGAGAGCCCCAACCTTGTCCCTAACACTAATGAGATGTTTGGGCATCCTTCATGAGGCCCGATACACATTGCAGAGGAGGTCAGCATGTTGGTTAATGAACATGCCAGAGCAGTTCCTGTGCTGGCAATTCCTTTGTCTGAGATGCCTTAAGATAAACCTCTATCACCAAGGACCTCTCAGTGTGTCTCTCCCTGGAGCCACAAGAGTGACAATATGATCTCCATTTTCCACACAAGGAGACTCAGAGAGGCAGTTTGAGGTCCACAGTCATATAGCTGGCACATGGCAGAACCGTCAGAGTTCCATGTGGCTGGTTCACCTGTCGAGACCAGTGATGGGGCCAGTTGCCATCACCGTCCAACATAGTGCCTGTGCTTCCCAAGGATGGCACCACCAGCTGACTTCTCCCCCATCAGGGCTGGTCCAGGATGTCAGGGTTCCAGGTCCTCAACCTCTTGGCTGGCACCTGACCTGATGAGGCTGCTGGGTTTAGCAGGTTAGCTGTGGGTAGCAGTTGATTCTCAGCACCAGCCTCACGTCATCTAACCACATACAAAATCTCACTGTTGAGATTGACCACTAAAGGGTGACTCTGCTTAAAAAGTGGCACTTTCCATTCCATTGTCTTCCAACCAAACCTGAATCCTGCTTCTCCCAACCTCCTTTTCATTTGCTCCGCCTTATTTTGTAAAAGAAGCCTTTTTCTTCAGGTAGAATAGGTTTCTCTGACTTAAACTCCTTCAGTCCCGGTTTAGTTTTCCTTCACTAATGTGCCATCTTGGCCTTTGCGAATCAATCAGTTTTGTCATACTGGATCAGATGCCTCCCTGAAATGCAGATAAATTGCCCATTATGGAACCATTGTCTCCCAATTCTGGGATGTATTCAGAGAATTCAAACAGATTTGTCAGGCCTGACCTTCTTTTCATGAACCATGCTGTGGCTGGCCCTCTGTAAATTAAATAATACTGAGCCCTCCCTGATGGCCCCCTTGCATATCTTCTCCCACCCTCCCTTAGGCAACAGCCCCTCCATTGCCAGGGAGGCCACCAGAAGGCTAGGACTTTGGCCATCTTTGACCCACTGTCATCCACTCTGCAGTGGCCCTGCTTGTCGGGCCAGCCCCATGCCTTGAGGTCAGCCAGGGGCAAATCCTCGTCCACAGCCTGGAGCCCAGAGAAGAGAGCCCCAAAGAAAGGACTCTACCACTTTACACATCGTGTCTGCCTTGCTCTTGACCTGAACACTAGCAGTATTATATTATTATCAAAGCTTACAACTATATTATATTATTAACAATACTAACTATAGATATGATCAATGATATTATTGCTCATATTGTGAAACGTGATCATGACAAATATTTTAATATTACCAATGGTAGTAATGATAGCGTATGCTGTGTGCCACCAGGCTCTTCCCTTTCACACATTGAGTCTTGCTCCTTCCATCAACGTTGTGACTCAGGCACAGCCGTAACAACAGTGGTAACAACGACAAACAATAGTGATGAGGACGAGAGATTTTCTTTCTGTGTTCCAGGGGTCTGCTAAGCATGTGGGTTTCATTTGCTTCTCCCAATAATCCAATAAGGTAGACACTCTTTTTATCATCATTTGATCTTTAAGGAAACTGAGGCTCAGAAACGTTTTGTAACTTTCCTGAGGATGCACAGGTGGGGACTCTTAACACTTGGCCTTGAATTAAAACCTAGATATGAAGCCTGATTTTTCTTTTGTGTTTAGACCAGTTAGGAGCCCTTACATTGGAAGTTTCCAGGTAGAAACTCCCCTGTGTGCAAAGGAGTGATCGGTTGGGACCCATGTGGGAATATTTGCATAGCTGAAGGGGTTCATTGGCACCTTAGCCCAAGGAAAGGCATCCACGCCGGGCGGAATTCCTCCAGAGTGAGGGACCTGTGGGAGCAAACGCCTGTCTTGCCCACCTCGGAATCTTCTGGAAGGCAGCAGAGTTCCCTGTGCTTAGGCAGGAGGAGAAGGTGGGAGCGCCATTCCCTGCCGCCATTTCCTCTCAGATTCCTGCTCCAGGTGAGGCCTCTGGGTCCCTGGGCTGGCCTACTAGACCCCTCTGAGAATCTCCATCTTTGAGTTTCTTCTTGCTCCTCCCCTCCCCATGGCCTAGAACCTCCTGGAACAAGATTCCTTCCTAGCACAGAGGGCAGCTCCACCTGTGGGGTTCCCGATGCGCTCCCACCATTGCATGCTGTCAACCCCCTTAACTCCCACCCCACCTCCAGCAAAGTTCCAAGATTACCTTCAGTCTGCCCATCCCGCCCAAAAGTCTGAAACGCTCCTTCCTGTGGCTACCCGGACGTAATACCATTTTCCACCTTAAACTGATGGTGACAAACAGTGACAGGGTGAACTTGCCCTGCACAGTCTTGGCTCGTGCCCAGTGTCTCCACCGACAGGTGAGGACCCTGAAATCACCCCAGGACCTTTGGGGTGCAGCCGTAGGGCAGAAGCATCAGAGAGGCAGTGATGTATGTTGAGAGCTGGCTGTTGCTAAGGAACGTAACCAACTGAACATGGACTTTGGAGACTGGCTCACTTAAATCTGTCTCTTACAGGCTGTGTGTCCTTGGGCTAGTGACTTAGGCTTTCTGAGCTGCAGTCTGTCGGGGACACTAGTACGTTCTGTGGAGATGCGTATATGATAGGAGGTAGGAAATCTTTGGTGATGTTCCTGTGGTTTCTAATACATGTTTTTCTATTCGCCGCAAGAAAAATAAGGAGGCACTGCCACATCTCACACGTTGGCCTCTCAATCAGTGGCCCATTATCTCGTCTGTTCAGGTGTTTAATGAAAGCTCTCCTCTCCTGCCGACCCGAGAGCTTAATGAATCTAGGATGCTCCAGCCGGCATCGGTGAGCCGGGCATTCCCTCACAAGGCAGCCCCATTGCAGCTGTGCATGGGGTAATATTTTCCCCTCTCTTCATATTCTAATGAATAAATGATATTCCCATTGGTTATTTATCTACTTTTAGAATTTGAATGGAATTCTGCCGATAATTACGGCATTTCACCATTTGATGGGAAATTGGTGCCTGCTACATGGAGATAATAGCTCAATTCAGCATCTATGAAATATGGAATTTTCTGCTAATTCCTGCCTTGAAATTTATAAATCATCGGTGGAGTTGGTTATTAAAATTCAGGAATTTAAAGATCTGGAGCCAAGGGGGAGCGGCCCTTCTTTATTAAGATTGTAGAAGCTAACAATGCCTGGCGGACTGAAGACGGCGGCCCAGGAAGGCTCAGAGCCTCTCAGGAGTGGGAAAGCTTCTTGGTAACGTGATTATCCGGGAGCTGGCTGGCTCTGGGTCGCTTGTCAGAATTTGCAGAAATGAGAGATGGCAGCGAGTCACAGAGTAAAAGGCCCAGCCTTTGGGGTCGGGCAGATGATGGTTAGAATTCTAGCTGTGTGTGACGTTAGGCCTCTCTGAGCCTCTGTTTCTGCAATGGTACGTTGAAAAAAATAATAATAATGCGCTTTCGAGCAAGGAATAACTACTTTCTGTCTAATCTTGAAATTAATCTAAGGTCAAATCTATACATTTCTCATCCACTCGTTTAACGGCAATTTACTACACCTTGCCTAAGTTCCAGACACTCTGTGGGGCCTGGAGGAGCACTGGGGAACAAAGCCAGGCTTATTCTCTGACCTCATGGAGATCGTTCACAGAAGACGGGGTTTACAGCCTTCAAGGATGTTGTCATGGATCCTGAATGACTGTAAAAGCCCCGAAAGGAAGATAAACAAATTATACCCTTCTCTGTGACTGCGGGGAACTCCTGCCTGCCATTAGCACCTACGAAGTCGGCTTGGGGGAACTCTTTGGGGTGATGGAAATCTCCTACATTTTGGTTGTGATGGTGATGATATGACTGTATATGTTTGTCAAAACTCATCAAGCCGTGTGCTTAAAAAAGGGTACATTTTACCGTACGTAAGTTACAGCTTGGTAAACCTGACTTTGAAAACAAACAAGCAAAAAGGTACCCTTTTGGGGCCGGCCTGGTGGCGCAGTGGTTAAGTTCGCACTTTCCACTTCGGCGGCTTGGGGTTCGCTGGTTCTGATCCTGGGTGCAGACATGGCACCACTTGTCACGCCATGCTGTGGTAGGCATCCCACATATAAAGTAGAGGAAGATGGGCATGGATGTTAGCTCAGGGCCAGTCTTCCTTAGCAAAAAAGAGGAGGATTGGCGGCAGATGTTAGCTCAGGGCTAATCTTCCTCAAAAAAAAGTACCCTTTTGAAATGAAACAGTCAGTGTAGCATGCTGTAGTACTTGCTAGACCTAAAGATTTCACTGACCAGGAATTCAGAATTAAAAAAGAAAAAACAACACTGGGTCTAACATAAGGTTCTCACCTTGCAGTTTGACACATGAGGGTATGCAAACACTTCCAGTTGCCACCGACTTTCACAAAGAGCTCATCGACTCTGGGCTCCGGGCGGACCCAACCTTGTCTGGTGGTGGTAGAGTCAAGGAAGGCCACTGGGGGAGCCAATTGTCGTAAATACTCACACCTCCAACTAATCTAAAGATCAACCCCAATGGACCAGTGGGCTTTCTTGTCCCCAGCCCTAGAAAGTCCTTCCAAGCAGCAAGGTTGTTAATGGACTAGCTGCGGCAAGGTGGTGGTGGTCACGCCTCGGCCAGGTCAAGGACCTCAGGCTTCAGCGCTTGAACTCAGCGTGGTCACTTAATACCCAAGGTCATCCCTCATGATGTCACCCTTCTCCCAAATTCCCTTCTCTCCCTCCTCCCCATTTTCTGTCTCTTCTCTCCTCTCTCCTGTTCTTAGCCTTCCTTCCCACTGTGTCTGCATGAATCTTCCCCCTGGCATTTCCCTGAGCTGTTGATAGCTGGAAGAAACTCCTCCTTCCTCAACCCCTGCCTGATATAATGTACTTCTCCTTGCCTTCTGGGCCACGCTGGTAGGTGACTTCTTAAGTCAAAGAGCATCTGCTTTAATCCCCGCTGAAACCCGATTTCCTCTGAGCCCCACGGAGTCTTGCCATTGCAAAAGAAACCCTCGGTGAGGAAAGGAGGCAGCATCATCTTTTGATCTTCAGCGGCATTGGTAATCTTGCTTAAGTCCATCGAGCTCGGAGCCAGGTTAATGAGATTCAGGCTGCGCCTGGCTGACATTTTCCTATTTGGTGCCAAGCATCCAAACTTGAATGTAGGAGGCCCTGGGATGACTTATATCCTAATTTCCACCCTGGACTGTGAGCTTGTCCAAGGCAAGGACGACGTACCATTCTCAGCAGCCCTAGGACTTAGCACAGGCTTTGGCGTGTAGCAGATGAAGAGTTGAACCTGGTTGAATCAAACGGAACACGAAGAAGTGAGGAAAGAGAAAAGAAGACATCCTCTAGAAAGGTCCATCAGGAGAGAAGCAGACACAGTCCACAGGGGTGGGAATGGGCAGTGCCGTTCCTTGCAATAATAGTTTGTCCAGTTTCCCTTAGTTATTTGTTTCCACGTCTGATGCTCCCGTGGTCACAGAGATATTGGCTTTGCCTAGAAAATACTAAGGGACCATCTTCTAATAGCATTCTCCTCTCAGTTTAACTAAAGGAAAGGGTCAGGACAGTCCAAGGGTGTCGAGCAGACGCCTTCAAACCTCTCCACGTTATCCGATTCCCATAGCTTTTGCTCATACACAGACGTTAGTCCTAAAACTCTGCAGAACAGAGCAGGACTGTTCCCTGGCTCCATTCTTCTCAATCGCATCTCAAGTCCCTCCTAACAGATGGCAAAGGTGCCCCATGGCCTTGACATTAGAGACCCATCTTTCTTCTCTTTGAGCGGCGTTCTCTTTCCAAGGCCGCCTGAGGACCTCTCTCCCGCCTGCCCTTCTGTGATGTGCTTCACGCTCCCCCGTCTTGACCCTTCACCTGCTCTGATCACTAAGCACGTCAGTGTCTGCCGCCTGAGTAGAGGAGCACTTAGTTGTGAACGCAGTGGGAACACGCATGAACGTTGTTCAGGGGACTGTGTCCACATTCGTGGCATACGCGTGCACCGGCGGGTGAAGGTGTGGGATGCGTGTGCTCTTTAAAGCTGGGACATTATGGTGATCTTCCCGTGTGCAGAGGGAACAATGACAAAGGTGTGCTGGGCCTTATTGCCCACGGCGGGGTTCTGGCATCCACGATCTCATTCATTTCCCTTACTTACCATCAGTGATGATGAGGACGGCCATGTGGTTATCTACAATCCAGTGCAGTGGCTCTCCACCCCTTTGCCTCAAGCCTGCTCACGCAGCACCTCACTCCAGGTGTCATACAGGGATGGAGCCAACTCAGCATCCCGGAGAGATGCTAGGACCTGTGTTTTGGGAAGTTTGGGGTACAGGGCTTTGAAATTCTGGGCTGCATCCTTTGTTTCTGAATCAGACATCTCACTATCTATAGCAACACTCCCTCGGATCCTTTTCACTTTCCTAAAAGTGCACCAGGGTAGCACTGGGCGGGGGGAGGTGTGATTCAGCCACCCACGGCCATATGGGCGCTTCTCATCCCAGCTTCTGTTCCCTCCTCCCCATCCCCCTGCTGGTTCCCAGTGAGAGAGGGGATCTGCCACCCTGTTTCCTAGATGGCCTGGAGGGAGCAAGGAAGGGCATTTGAACCCTCAGTGAGGAGTTCAAAATGAAGGCAGTGGAGGTTTTTAAACATTTTTCTTAATTTATTTTTTAAACACATTCTCTGTCTCTCTCTGCATATTCCTGTGCCAGTGTCTCTCTGGCTGTCTCTGTCTCTTTCTGCCCCCTCCTCTCTCTCCATCTGCACGTGTCTGTGTCTTTGTATCTCTGCCTTTCCCTCCATCTGTTTGTGTGTCTGTGACTGTCTTCCTGTCTCTTTTTCAGTCTCTCTCTCCCTCTCTCTCCTCTCAATCTCCCTCTCCCCTTCTCTCCCTCCCTCCTCTGTCACCTTCTTCTTCTCAGTTTCTCTCTCTCCCCATCTTTCACTCTCTGATTCTGTCTTAGTCTCTGTAGGAGAGGAATAATAATTTACCTCTACCCTTCTGGGTTCTTGGCTGAGACCACACTATAACAGGAGAAAAATAAGCAGAAATTTACTAACATGCATACCTCCTGTACACATGGAGATACCCAGGAAAACTGAGTAACTCTCTGAAATGGCCCCAGGCGCCACCTTAACTACCATCTCCAGCTAAAGACCAAAGAAGATGTTGGAGGGATGGGCAGGAGGCCAGTTGTGGGAGGTGACCAGGAAAAGCACAGTAAACAAGGGTAAGGTTGTTATGCAGATTAAGTCAGGGCTTCTCCATTGATGAGAGTTTCTGGAGACTTAGAGTCATCCTTCTCTTCCTGGTACAGAGAGGGAGACACCCTTACAAATGAAGATTTCCCTTATAAATATAAACATCTCTTACAAAAGGATAACTTCTCAGCTTTCAGAGCTTCTCCTGCATCTGCTGTTTCTTAAAAAATATGCTTATTTTTTATATGCCCAAAATAATTCTTATGCCAAAGAGGCATATTTTGGGGTGACACGTTCTGTTCCCCTTCACCCCCCCCCCTTTTTTCTCAGGCACCTCCCTGGTGAAACAGGTCTGAAAATAATGGGTATCTCACATTTCCCATAATTTACTTGGGGTCCAACATGGGTCCCCTTTTCATTGGATGCCTTACTTCAGCAAACACTGTCATCAGACAAGGTCTGCATCATTAAAAAAATGACTCTGGGAAGAGAATATTTTGGCTTACAATTCCCCACATTATCCTGCCCCCATGGGCTAACTCTTTATGTGATTTTTTGTATGTCTGTATATCTATGTTTCTTGCTAAGGGAAGGGTAGTTGGGATTTCCTTCCTACCCCAAACGTCCCTTATTCAGAACTCAAGTTTGCGATGATGGCTGTCGAACTCTGTGATCAGACTGAAAACCATTGACTTGTACACTTTAAATGCGTAACATTTATATATGACCTATATATGTTAATTATATCTCAATAAAGCTTTTTTAAGTAAATCTAAAGGAGGTACAAGGCACATGTCATTGTGTTTAGTCCAGGTTCCGATTTTCCACTAGGACTGTAGGAGAGGAAGACAATTCCTCTCCCCTCTAGGTCCTTCTTGCTGATCTAAGAATTAAATTGACATGAGGCAGAATAGCAGGAGAAAATCAAACAGACTTTATCACATGTAGACATGGGAGAAACCCAGGAAACCCGAGCAACCCACCGGAATGGCCAAAGCCGCCACCTTAAATAGCATCTTCAGCCAAAGACAAAGGAGGATGTTGGGGGCAGTGGTTTGGGACTCCAAGGGGAGGAAGGCAATTCACATGGAGATGGAAAAGCAAAGGTTTGGTTGACAGAACTTTGATGAGAAAGGGTTTAGCAAGGACCCTCATGGTCTACTGATACCCAGAGTTATCTATGGTGCTGGCCTGTCCTGAGGACAGTGCCTTTATCTTAAATTCTTTTAGACAGTTAGGGTGAAGGCCAAAATTTCTTTCAGTCTCTTGTCCTTAAAAATAATCAAGCCAAAGAGACACATTTTGGGGTGGCCAACTCGGATCCCCCACAAGACATTAGAATTTGGGAGAACCCACAGCACATGAACCAGAATTTATTTATGACTCTATTTTAAACGCATCACAGTGAAGTAACAGACATTGACTTCTGCGAAAATCAGCTGGCTGATCTAAACCTTGGCTAGAGGGGTTTCGTGAATGTCAACATTGAAGAGAAAACAAGGGAAGATGGATGAACTCATCGTTGGACTGGCTCTCCATGGGTTTTCTTCTCTCTGATGAAGATGGGCTGGCTCCTACTTGCCCTCAGAGCTTAGCACAGACACCCTTCCTCCAAGGGCCTTGCCTGAACCCCATGTTTAGATAAAGCTCCTTTTTCAGCTGTGCTCCCCAAATGCACTTCTAACAATTGTCATGCCTTATTGTCCGTCTTGGTTAAATATGTGTCTTCCCCGTTGGACTGTCAGCTCCTTGAATGTGGGAATTATGTCTCGTTTGCAGTTAGTAGGTATGAAATAATTGTTCAGGCCAGGAGGGATGTAAGGAAGGAAGAGATGAATGAACAAATGAATCAGGGAACTTGGCGTTTGATATGGACATTAAGCTGGTCCCATTCAAATATCTGACATCCAGCATGTATTTGTGGGGCATGTCTACGCAATGTTCTATGTGCTCAACACAGTTTCAGACACTGGGAACCCAGCAGCATGAACCAGCCGAGGTGCCTGCCATCACTGAGCCTACGTTCTAGTAGGGGAAAGAAACAATAAGAATAAATCAGTGAATCATGAGGACTATTAGAAGGTGGTGAAGGTTATGGAGAAACAGAAAGGGGAGGCGGGCTAGTGAGGAGCATGTGGGCATTTGCTAAGTATTTTCCCTTGGTCTTTATCCACCCAACATCTGTAGGGAAACAGAGCTCTCATACAGAGGGAACGAAAACTGGAGAACTTTCCAGAAGACAGAGACAGGTATAATGATCACGCTTGGGTGTTTTCTGTGCACCCGGAGATCTCAAGCTGGGAATTCCTGGAGCCAAAAGGAAGACACATGGGCTGAGGCAGTCAGCTCTCTGGCTGTAGAAATAGAGAACATGATAAGGGAGCCACTGCCCTGAGTTGGAGCCCATTTTAGCACGTTCCCTTCCAGCTTTTCAAGCACAAGACTTGGCATGTTAAACAGGATTAAAAAGAAAAAACGGGTGCAAACCACAGCTAGGGACAGAGGAGGCGGGATGAGGCTGAGCTGCTGACAGGCCCTTGGAGGGAGCACGTGGCCAGCTGCAGGGGGGTTGACCCTGCCCAGCCGCTCTCTTTGAACTTGGAATTATTCCACAGCAAACAGAAGCCCAAAGCTTGTTGGCAGTGAAGCCACATCCCGAGGGTAGAGAGGGCAGAGCGGCTGTGGGGGGCCGGGCCAGAGGAAGCAAACACACGGGGAGCAGGCCAACTTTCCAGGCTTCAGTATGGGGACCTCCCTGGAGAGCCAGGGCCAGTGTTAATATTCACCAGGTGCCCTGGCAATCAATCATCGGAAGTGAGAGATGAGCAGGGCAGCAGGTCACCAAATGTGGCGTGATCCCCGCAGATCTGGAAGGGGGATCTGCCAAACACGTGCTCAGCACAGCCCCCAAGAAGCAGCAGCTGTCCACGGACAATCATCATCACGATGATGATCACATTAGCCAGCACTCATTGAGGACTAGCTTGTCAGACTCTGCACGCAGAACATGATGTGGATTATCTCACTCATCCTCACAGCAAAACTGTGAATCATTCTGTGAATTAGGACTCTTTTAGTTACAAGTGACTGAAAATCAAATTCACAATAATGAGAAGCAGAAAGAGAATTTGTCATCTTATACGATTGAAAAATCCAGGAATAGCTGGCTTCAGGCATGGCTGGATCCAGGAACTTAAACGATGTTATAGGATTTAGTCTTTTTCCTGATCTCTTGACTCTGCTTCCCATTTCTTGATACCATGCTCAGGCAGGTTGTTGTGATGGCAATTGGGTTTCACCTACTCAAGCCCACATTTCTTCAAGAAGTATTCAAAAGTATCTTTTCCTGTCCCCCAAATTCCAGTAAGTCTCATGGCTTCTCATTGGCTTGGGTGGGGATCAGGTGCCATCCTTGAAAAGATTATTGTGGCTTCAGGGACATCTCTCCTTACCACATGCTACCCTGGAGTGAGGGGTGGACACTCACTCATAATGGGTTGGAATGGCTGCTCCAGTGAATGCTAGAGGTGGTACTGAAAATAGGTAAGTGGAGGCAGGTGGTAAAAAAATGAAAATGCCCATACCTGGTGCTCTTATCACCTCCACTTTGTTTATGGGGAAACTGAGGCTTGGAAAACTGGAGGCACTTGTCCAAGTGAGTCAGCGGTGGAGCTGGGGCAGCAGCCCAGCATGATCTGTGGCCACTTTCTGTCTATCTCTCCCCATAACCAGTGCCTTACCTCCTGCTGCTTGCCCATGTCCCCTCCCTCTCTCCTGATCTGTCCTTGGAGCTGCCAAGTCACTCCAAGACACCGGGGCGAGTGTTAGTGTCGCCCTGGAGACAGCAGGAGTTGTCACAGGGCCACAGACTCATCAATCCTGTCAGTTCCAGAGGACCATTCCCAAAGCAAAAGGGTCATCAATATCATCATTCTATCTCCTTTAATGCTAATTACTTTTTTTCCCACGTCAACATAAAAATCATCTTAAATGTCCTCATTAAAGCGGATGTGATTTCTGACCACAGGATCATCAACGCACCCTGGGAAAGACTTTCAGGGGAGAAAATGTTCCCTGAGCCACATTGGCAATTCTGAGTGATTTAGAATATCAAGTTTGTATGATTTTTAATCATTAAAGGAGATGTAAAAACATATTTTATACACAATCTTTTATCTTACACTTATTTTTATATTTCTCTATAACGATTTATTGCAATGCATATATCACCATTACATCAGACATTTATGGCTCCATTAAAATTCAATGCCACCATAAATTTGGGCCGGTTAAAGTGGTGACATTTGTAACAGCTTCCAGAAGGACATATTTTATATTTAAAGTGAAACTTTGAGAAGAAACTTTTGTTAAAGGAAAAAAAAAAAAAACCCGTGTGGGGCAGAAAAGGGATATAAGACTTTCCTGCTATCTAAAATACCTAATGCCTGCTGTATTATGAAGCCAGACTTTGCTAAATACTAGGTATGCTATTTCCAGTATTTAGGGATTAACAGGCATCATATGATAATGCTATCGTTGACTAGAAATACTCTGCTCTGCCCAATCCTTGGGCAGCCTGAGACCTGGGAGAATTTCAGAAGTGAGGGAAAATATTAAATCAGACTTTTAAACAATGCGGTGTCTATAAAATGAGAGGTTTTCTGATTCTGGAGCATAAGAGTTTTCAGAGACTGATAGGATGAGGGGCTTAACGTTTTCCTATCATTTGGTCTAAGATGATGAGTGCTTCTTCTGGGAAATTTGAGGTCTTTTCTTTTTTTTCTTCCAATCCATCGGAAGGTATTAGAGCAGCTTCTGTGAGCCCCGTACTTTAGAGATGATTTGAAAAGTAAAAGTGGGGATGAATTTCTTGTTCTGAAGGAACCTTCTATACCGGGATGTCCTCAAAGGAAAGGGACAAGTCCTGGTCCCCTTTGTATCTTCAGGAGCCGTGAGAATATCTGGCACACGGTAGATATCCACTAACATTGTTTATTCAACGCACCAGGACTGTTGGACAAGGCGTCCACCTAGAAAACTTTGGGCGATCAGTGCCCAACTGGGCATGACTGAGGGTCCAGTTGTGTGGGAATAGAGATCATATATGACTTTGAAGAAAAGAAGTGAGGGACGAGGTGAACTTGAGAAGGGCTCATGGAGGAGTCAGGCTTCAGTGGGTACGATTGGACTCTCCAGAAGTCGGACAAGGGGTAGGCTAGGCTGAAAGAACCAGGTGGGCTGAGTAAGAGCAACTTCCAGGACCGTCTGTGGAGGGAGAGGGACCTGGCTGAGGGGTAGGGTAAAGGTGAAGCTGCGTGGACTCAGGCAGCAGCAGCATCTTGTGACGACAGGGGCAACAGACACTCGTTGAGCACGTGTCGTGTCAGGCAGGACGCATGCCGTGCATAACAATGAGGATGGCATGGGACGATTTCCACCTCCTGAGAGCCGGGTACTCCTCCATGTGCTTTTTCCAGATGAACTCATTTTAGTTCTCACAACCAACCTACAGTTGGACATTCGGCTGTGTTCTGGGGGGAAAGAACGGAGAAAGGGACTGGATAGGCAGGTTATAGATACATTATTGCTCCAGTAGTGTGTTCACTCACTGGAAGAAATAGAAGCTGGGACCTCAGGGCCCAGGGGCAGATTTAATTGGGGCATTGCGTGGGTCGCTTTTGTCCTTTGAGTTTTTGCTGACGGATGCCCCTGTTTGTGGGTTGTCATCAAGGGTCATCAGAGGCAATGCCAGCGAGATCAGACAAATCAGAGCTCTCCTAAACCAAAGGATGCCCGTCTCAAGCGTGCCCTGGGAGGGAGGGCTTTTTTACATTCTCACAAGGGGATCGTAACACCTCAGGGCTGTACCATCCAGTACAGGACCTTAGCCACACGTCTCCCCAGCACTTGAAACATGGCTAGGGTCACCTGTTAAAATGATATTTTTTACATATTGGGTTTAATAAAACATTTAAAAAATGATTTTACCTATTTGTTTTTGCTTGTTTCAATGTGGCTCCTGGAAAATTTAAAATCACCTGTGTGGGCTGTGGTCTGTTTCTACCAGATGGTGCTTTCTCAGAGTGTTTGCATCCTTTCGGTAGAAAGGACACAGCTTATGACACGGAGAGAGACTTCTGGAAGACCCCTTCTTCATCATATCACGACTTCTGGGCTGGGAGCTGCTTTAGGATAAAACTTGCAGCCATAGCTAACTGGTTACCATGGTAACCAGTAATGGGTTACCAGGCCCTGAAGACAATCGTTCAGAGCTCTTTGCTTGTGCTCTGCTCTCCCTCTGGAGTGTCCCTTCCTGTAACCTCCCACTTTGTTCACCTGGCCTACATACTCCTACACATTCTTTAAACCCTATCTCAAAAGCCCCCTCCTTCCTATAGCTGCTCTTTAATTAATTGCTCTGTCCTCTGGGCTCCCACTCTGATCACTTTGCATTTAGTTATCTGTTCACAGATCTATCTCCATAGGTCTCATGGAATCCCTTGGGGTCTAAAGGGATTGATTAATCTGAGGCAGTGTGGACTGCTGGAGCTGCCTCATACCAGATCACAAGGACCACCTATGTGCCTCTCTTCCCTGCTCCACATTCAGTAGCTTCATGCTGATCACCTGAAACCGGCCCCAGTGGAATGTTTACACCACGGGAATTGGCAAGCAACATAAATCAGGGATTTTTATGAGGTGGGGGGACCGGGGAGCCGGTTGCTAAACATTTCTCAGCACTCACTGATCGGAGCCAAAATAAAATAAAAGGCTTTTCCCACCTGAATCAGCCTCAGAAAACGGTGGTCATCTTCTCGGGATCGGGTGACCCGGATGTGAAGAAGGGGCTCTGTTTCTCTGGTCTAGGTGGTCAAAGGCGCTCTCTCTGCAGCCTGCGATATTTGGACTCCGGTAGAGAGGACTGGGTGATCGTACAGTTTCTTCTCAGCTCTAAAATTCACTGATTCTGGGCTTTATGCATATCACTCGCAAGTAATTAACAGTAATAATGCCCTACATTTGTGCAGGCCTTATCTTTCTCTTTTCCCGAACAGCTTCCATATCCATTATGTCATTTGACACCTCTGTGAAGGCAGTGGGTGGATACCCTCTCCACTGAATAGAGAAGTTAATAAGTCCGGTGCAGGCTTCTGCTTAAAATCAAATAGATTTGCACATCGTTGTCCTTGGTCTCAGAAAGCGACGGAGGCCACAGAGTAAAGGTGGATCATAACATTCTCTATCCAGGCAGGACGAGCTCTGAGGGTCAGAGAGGGCAAGACACTTACCCAAAGTCATACAGATACAGGATAGTAAAGCCTGGTCAGTCCCGGGACTGCATTTAAGATGAGGAATATTTGGTGTTGATAGTGTCCCAGAAGAACCGAAAAATAGCTTATCTATATAACTCCAGCTATTTTTTTTTCTGTGTGTGTGTGAGAAAGATTCACCCTGAGCTAATATCCATTGCCAATCCTCTTCTTTTTTTTTTTTTCTTGCTTGAGGAAGATTGTCAATGACCTAACGTCTGTGCCAGTCTTCCTCTACTTTGTATGTGGGATGCCTCCACTGCATGGCTGATGAGTGGAGTAGGTCTGTGCCTGGGGTCCGAACCCGCAAATCCCAGGCTGCTGAAGCAGAGCACGCGGGAACTACTCAGCCACAGGGCCAGCCCCAACACCAGCTATTTTAACAGAAGAAAAAAAGCACATTGACTCAAAATTGAGATGGCTCATCTTTGATCCCAAACATTGGAATATTAAAACCACTTGAAGGCTCCCTTCCATTTCACCACTCAACAAGCTTTTGGACCCTCATAATCACAGGACTGTGCTTTCCAGGAGGTAGTTTCCTTCATGGGTCACAGCATCCTTCTTTGCCCCCTCCAGAGAGAATGGCCCCCCAAATAGAAGATTAGCAGGCATTTTACAAAACTTTCAGCAAAGGTTGGTAACTCAACTCTTTGAATTACTTGTGCTAAGAGAATCCTATTAGGAGGCAAAGGAGGAGAAGCAATTACTGAGTAATTTAGACAAGCCCAGACATAGAACTTCAGACCCACTCCTCTGCTTTGGGGTCATACAATTTTGAGACATATGTTGCGTTTCAAAGTAGACAGAAAGAAATGAATTGAGAGGAAAGGAAAACTCGCACAGAACGCTGTTCAAAAAAGAGTGCAAATATCTGTGTGTGTGTGTGCTAAACTATAATAATGACCCTCTCTTGGTATAGCTCAGTCCTCATAATGTGCTTATTAAAACTGTAGAAATAAAGATTTTAGTGCCATTCCATAGATCATTTAAGAGAAAAAAATCTTGGTTGGTGTAAGTTGTCTACAAATTCTATGCTTTGTACACTAGTTATTATTTTACTGTTTATTCTGAAAAAAATTTTAGAATATAATTGTATAGAATTTTGACTGCATTTTTCATTTGAGAGTTAGGACTCCGTTTCCATGGCAGAGAGAATCCCTCCACATATGTGCAGTGGAGTTGCTTCTCTTTCTGAGAACTGTCTGCCGGACCTATCCTCCAAAGGTACGCAGGAGCCAGCTCGCACTGGCTGGCAAGAGCTGATTGTCAAATTTTAAAATTACTTCCAGTTGGTTGATGTCATATTAGCAGCTCAAAATTGGCCATAGTGGGAGTATTTACATCCTAGAAACTAGAAAACGCTACAAACTGGTGATTTCCACCCCTCAGAGAGCTGGTTGTTAAGCATTTACTGGCACACCACTGCTATTGCCTATATAAGGTACCTCTCCACTATATCATTCAGTCTCACTTAATTTTTATATCCATGAACAAGCAGACAACTGTGCCGAGGTCGTGGAGCCTTAATAGGAAAACCAAAGATCTGAACCCTGCAGGAAAGCAGAAACAATACAGGATCCTCTACTCATTACCCATTGACCTGTTGGATTTGATAATTATCTAACATCAGCATGTAGCCTTTCTTTTGTTCCTTTTTCTAGTCCAGCTCAATGAATGAATCTCAGGCTTTGGTGAATATGAATTAGTGTGCAAGTGTTGATAATGCAAAACCACATGGATGGCACTTTATGGGAATATCAGGGGGCTTTTGAGGGTAACTTTGAGCATATAAGTATTTTACTGGAGTTGACATGTTATGGTAGTTGAAAGCCAGAATACCTGGTGTTGAAACCAGGGTCTTCCACACTCAAACTACTTACCCTCTCCAAGCTTCAACTTCTTCATCAGTAAAATGAGGATAATAATGGTGCCTTACCTCTAAAGTTCTTATTACATATGTTAATATATGTAACATGCTTAGTATTATTCCTTATACCCAGTTAGTGCTAGGTACATGTTAGCTATTATTATTATAAAGTAAGGAAGTGTTTTAACTGATGAATGGCAGCTGAGTGAGAGTTAGATTAGATGGGGCTATGACTGGGAAAGTCCCAGCTGGGAGCCCATTGCTTTGGTCCAGCCTGACCATGTTGAATGGGTCATTGATGTCGTGTGGCTGTTGGGCGTTACACAGACTAAGCCAGTGGCTTCCCCTGAAACATTAATCTATGACCTAAAGGACGTTGGTTGACCATAAAAGAAGACCACTTCTTCAGGTGTCTATTTTATCAACTTCCATCCAGTTCATTCAGAGCTGGAGGGCATGATGAAGAGGAGAGAGTGGTGGGGATGAAGTTAGAGAGGAGAAGGGCACCTGACCTTGGAAAGCCTCAGAGGTCATGGTGAAAGTTTGGATTTCATATTAAGAGTAATAGAAAGCTGTGAAAAAATTTAGGCAGGGGATTCTACTGTGCTAGGCACTAGGAAAGAGTCAGAAACATAGGTGGTCACGGAGACTCGCAGACTGGAAGGGTCCAAGTGCTCCCCTTTACCAGTTGTTATTTAATCTGTTTGAGCCCCGTTCTTGCATCTTCCAGATGGTCAGAAAAATCTCCTTCTGCCTCCTGCAGTGGATTGACATGCAAAAACACCATGGGATTGTACTATGGAGTGATGGTTATAGAGAAAAGGCATGCAAACTGTAGGACTTCCCTAGGAAAACTGGAAACCCTACAGAGAGCGCCCTGAGAGAAGATTGACATGGCTTCCCTGGTGCCTCTTCCCCTTGCAGTTGCTCATAAATGGCCTCATAGGAGACCATCTTTCCTCTGAAATTTGTCACATCCCCCAAATGCCCTGGCTGGTCTCTTACCTCCTTCCACATCCAGGCCCTGTCTCATGTCCTGGGGCCAATAATAAAGATAAATTTGAGAATTAATGGATAAAGACCCAATCTTTGTAGAGCAATAAAATTTATCATGGCTTAACTAATCTGGCACCATTTATGCCTGCCGCCTGCCTTCCCAACCATCGAATGACTAATTGATAACTAATTTCCTCAATTTGTACTTCATTATGTATTGCAGCAGAAAAGCTTACACCTAACTCCATGAATCCAATAGACTCCATGAAATCAACAGAGATGTTATTTGCCAGAGTTCTTGGCAAATTGGCCAGCTTTGCAGGAAAAGTGGTCTCTTCTCCATAATACACTAAGTGTTCATTGCATGTCCGGAACTGGACTAAGCATGTTACATGTGGATAATTAAGGGTTGTGCTAAATGATAAAATAGATAAACACTTAACTGTGTTGGCACAATAGAAATTTATTTCTTTATGAGTAACTATTTAATTTGGGCGTTCCTGCTTGGCAAAGGCTGAGGGACCTTCGTTCCATGTAGTCATTCAGGTTGATTGAGACCCCAAATTAAGACCTGGTTGATGGATGCTCTGCCATCGTCACTGAAGAGCTTCCAAGGTTGCCTTTGGTGTTGCCATTCAGCCAGCAGAGGGAGGAAAGGACACACAGAAGCATAGGTGGGACGTTTTTAATGGGCTAACCTAGAGGAATGCATCGTTTCAACTCATGTAGGTCGTAAGTCCATCACAGGGAGACTGGGAAATGTAATGTAGATGTGACATGGGAGGAAATGGGTTTTGGTGGACAGATTGCCACACACATGATTTCATTTAATCTTTACAACGACGCTATGAGGTGGGCCGTCATCCTCACTCTACAGTTGAGGAAACTGAAGCTTGGAGAGGTTAAGTAACTTGCCTGAGGTCAAAGGGCTGGTAAGTGGAGGAGGAGAGTTTTCAATTTAAGTCATCTGGTCTGATTTTCAAGTCCTTGCTTTCAATCACTGTGCTAGACTGCTTCTATCAGGTCTTAAGCCATGGGAAAGTCTGACGATGAATCCTTCTTCTCCCTCACTATGCTCTGGACAACACTACTGTAGCTGAACCTGACCCCCGACAAAGTTCTCTACTGGCAAGCCATTATCCCTGCCTGCAGCAAAGGGTCTCCTAGTGCAAGCAGATCCAGGACATCTTGGGAACCTCCAGAAACCCCGGTTTGGATGGATGCCTGATGGTGCCCAAGTTCAGTGATACTGAATTCTGAGGCTGATCGCCCACATGGGCTTTCTCTGTAGGAGGCACAGAATAAGCATTAAACTGAGCCAGGAAAGACTCCACTAATTAAAGCTTTTCTGAACTCTGCTGTCCATTGGCTTTTTAGCAAGTGATGCTATTAATCTTACATGTTCTCGATTTTTCATTTGTTTGTGGGGGGAAAAAGTTGAAGGCGATATTGTGGTATTTATCCTTGGAATAATGTTGCCATCGTTACCTCTCAACTTTATTATAGCAGTGGTACGATAATTGAAGCAGGGCAACCTGGAGATGCTCTTGTAACTGTGAGCTTGGTCGCCAGGATGGGCATGAGAATCATCTTTTAGATCGGAGGAGAAAGAAGGAAGCTTGGCCTCAGCAATTAACCCCAAAATGCAGCACAGCGGTCCTATGTATTTGATGAGAGTGTTGCTTGGCGATGTCCAGAGTGAGCCATTTCTATGAAGTTGCTTTGTTTTCACATTGTTTTACAGTGACACTCTTAGAATGCGAGAATGTAGTGTCTCCATGGAAACTGGAAATGTACAAAATTAAGACCCAGAATAGGAAAGCTTCTATGAGCACAGTTCTGCTGATCACTAATAAAGAAATGATGTGTTGCAAGTACAAGGTGTTGAATGTCAGAAGAGACAGGGAATGATAAATTTGACGTCCTAATCTAACCAAGGACCCTCACTTTTTGGACATGGTGGAGAAAGGTTACGCATGCACATCTAGGTGATGTATGGTCTGTCAGACAGGAGTAAGGCTCATTAATACCCTATTGTGGGAAAAGAGTTGCTGACCCTCCATGGAAAATGAACCTTGACTTCACTTCCCTGTTGAGCTTATCCAGAAAAGAAGAGTTAGTGGGACAGGAGAGAGACAGCATGATGCAATGGGAGGAACGGGGTTGAGTCTCAGCTCGTCTATTTCCCATCTCACGACTTTAAGAAGATTCCTTTAGCTCACTGAACCTCTATTTCCACGTCTGTAAAATGGGGATGCTAAGAATAGGGGTTCTTTATTCCTATGCACAATGACAAAGTTTAGTTTAAAATATCTGAACCTGCGTAATGGCACGAGATCTGTGTACAGCTTACAGAACAATTGATGGAAACAGAACGCCATCTCTGAGTACAAATGCCGTTCGTCCACAGTGGGGGTTGGTGAAGTCCCTCATCAGATGCATGTCTGTTCCGATGCTCCCGCTTCTTTGTGGCTCCTCCTCCGTGTCTTTCATGATCCTGTGCATCCCTGACCTCTCCTTCACCTCCCTCCACGCATCTCACACATTTGCTGAAATGCCATCCAATTCTATCGGAACATTCAAATACATGAAGCTTTCAAACTCTCCTTTGGCAATCGCTCCAAGTTTAGAGTCTCGTCAACAATTTCCATAGCGCTTCCCTAAAAATTTATAAACCATTTTATTGAGGTATGATCGACATAAAAAAAGCTGTACATGTTTAATGTATGCAACTTAATGAGTTTGGAGATAAGTACACACCCATGAAACCATCACCACAATCTAAACCATAAACATATCCATCACCTCCCAAAGTGTCTTCCCACCCTCTTCATTTATTATTATTATTAGTTTTGTGATAAGAACACTTAGCATAAGATCTACCTTCTTAGCAAATTTGTAAGTATACAACACAGTATTGTTAACACTGGTCTCTAAGCTGTACAGGAGATCTCCAGGGCTTATTCATCTAGTATAACTGAGACTTTGTGCTCTTTGACCAACATCTCTCTACTCTCCCTGCCCTCAGCCCCTGGCAGCCACCATTCTTCTCTCTGCTTCTACGAGTTTGACTATTTTAGATTCCTCATCTAAATGGCATCATGCAGTATTTGTCCTTCTGTGTGTGTGGCTTATTTCGCTTAGCATAACGTCCTTCATCTTTATCCACGTTCTCACAATAAGCAGGATTTCCTTCTTTTTCTAAGGCTGAATACTATTCTACTGTACGTGTATAGCACATTTTCTTTATCCATTCATCCACTGATGGACATTTAGGTAGATCCTATGTCTTGGCTATTGTGAATGACGCTGTAATGAACATGACGGTGCAGTAGCTCTTTGACATCCTGATCCCGTTTCCTTTGGATATATGTACCTGGAAGTAGGATTGCTGGATCATATGGCAATTCTATTTTCAATTTTTCGGGCACCTCTACACCATTTTCCGTAGTGGCTGCACCAGTTTACATTCCCACGTAAAATACAGAAGCGTTCCTTTTTCTCCATATCCTTACCAAAAACTCATCTTTTTAAAATATGTATATAATAGCCACTCTAATAGGTGTGAGGTGATATCTCATTGCTGTTGTTAGTGGTGCAGAACTGAAGGAAGTTCCTTGACTTCCAAATGCCAAGCGTCTGCTGGATCTCTATTTAGGTAGAGCCGAAGCTCTCATACTCATCTCCATGCCTGTCTGAGTGCTCTGCGATACTTCCCACAGGCCTCTGCCTTTCTCTAAAAAGATAGCAGTTGCCACTCTCTGTTACAGGTGGTGTTTTTCTGATTTGCCCATCCTCGTTCAGTATAAAGGAGCTATATTCCTCTCTGGGTTTTGACACATGGAGCAGTTTTCCCTTGCCAATGCAGGAGAGCCTTAGACACTTCTTGGGCATCTTTATCAAAGAGCCTTAATGCTGCAACTACTTGCAGTTTCACTGTTTAAAACTTCTAAGGTCCCTTCTGTGTATGCTTTAACTGCACTGAAAGTGTAAGTTTCTATAATCTTATTGATGGCTGTAACACCTTGTTGGGTTAAAAAACCTGTTTAAGCCTCAATGTGCTGAGATCATGTCATGATCAAGTACATGTTGAGTAGATGGCAGGAATTTTTAACCAATATTGATTGAGTAGCTATTCTAGGTCACATAAGGTACTGGACATTGGTAGAGTGACCGGCTTGTCCAGATTTGCTTGGAGTTTTCCCAGTTTTATCACTGAAGGTCCCATGTCCTGGGGAACCCCACGGTCCCATGCAAACCAAGATGGTTGGTTACCTTAGGTGCTAGGTAAATTGATGAACAAGGTGAAACCTCCTCCCTCAGCATCTGACGGTCTAATAAGCCAGAAAATAGAAATGCACACCCAGCAATCCCACTCCTGTTATATATCCCAAAGATCTGAAAACAAGCTTTCTAAGAAATACATGTCCACACATGTTCATAGCAGCTCTATTCACAATAACCAAATGGTGGAAACAGCCCAAATGTCTATCAACAGATGAATAGGTATTCAAATTGTGGTCTATCCATATGATGGAATATTATTTAGCCATAAAAAAGAATGAAGTACGGATACATGCTACGATGTGGATGAACTTAGAAAACATCCTGCTAAGTGGAAGAAGCCAGACACAAAAGCCCACTTATTGCATGATTCTTTTTATATGAAATATTCAGAGTAGATAAATCTATAGAGACAGAAAGTAGATTGATGGTTGCTGGGGGCTCGGAGGAGAGGGGAATGGGGAATGATTGCCAAAGCATGTAGGGTCTCCTTTTGGGGTGACAAAACAACTTTGGAACTAGATAGAGGTAGTGATTGTACAACATTGTTAATGTGCTAAAAGCCATTGAATTGACCACTTTCAAATGGTGAATTTTATGTTATGCGAATTTTACTTCAATGAAAAGCAGACAAGCCATGCAGTGTGGTCATTGATATGGTGGCAGCCAACAAAGGATACTAGGGCCAGGAAGGATCTGGTGGGGTAGATAGTGAATGATGTCAAGGAGTTAGATCAGAGAAAAGGTGAAGAAGCAGCGTTCCAACCAAAAGAGAAAAGGCTTATGCAGAAGGAAGAATCAGGAGACACTTTACACTGCTGTTTATTTCATAATGCATCATTGTATCGTGTGTGAGCTTATTAAGGCTACTTCTGAAGAGTGTTTAAGAATCCGAAAGCCTTGATTGTTGCAGAATACGCCCTGACTTCTAAAATGGTTCTTTAGTCACTCAGATGCAACGAGAAAGATGTGGCCCTGCCATTTGGTAGTGATTTTTTTCCAAATACTTCCTAAGGAACAGATTCCTAGAGGCTCTAGGGCTAAAATGATAAAAAATGAGGACCGAGATGACAGGTTCTCTGAGCAAGCTATTTAATGTCACCGAGTGGCTTGGGGCTGGGGCACAATCCTCATGGTAAAGACTAAAGCATCTTAGTTCTGGCCCTTGCACAGCTTCTCCTAACCCAGTGACCCCAAATCGAAGAAAGTTGAAACACCCCCAGGAGGCAGTGATGGGAACAAGCTTGGCGCAGAGTTTGAATTCTGCTTCTGCCTTTGACTGTGCATCCTTGGGCAGGTGGCCTCTCCAAGCTGTAGCATCATCGCCTATAAAACGGGGAAATAATAGACTTGTTGTAAGGATAAGTGAGTCCCTGCGAAGCGAATAGTCTACACTGTCTGGCAAATAACAAGCACTCAATAATTATTAATTCTCTCTGTCTTTCTTCTTCATCGCAGACTAAATTAAGACGTAGCGTTGAAGCTATGAATAAGCAATTCACAGGAAGGGAGATCTAAATGGCCAGGACACATGGAAAAACGTTCAGGCTGGGTAGCAACAAAGGACCGAAAAGTGAAACAAGACATTATTTTTCTCCTACAAAACTGGCCAAAAAAAAAGAAAAGAAAAGTCAGTGTTGGCAAAGAGTTTGGGAGCCCGGCACTCTCAGACCCGGCTGGTAGAAACACAACTTGGAACAACGTTTCAGGGGCGATTTGGCAATAAGACTAATATGCTTGTTTCAAAAGCCTTGAATGCACGCCTGTGCTTGGACCCAGCAATTCCACTTGGAGAAATTTATCCTCGGGGAATAATTAAGGATGTGCTCGCAAACTTAGCCACAGAAGGCACTCTATAAATAGTTGTTAAATGAAGGAGTGAGCGATGCTCATCGTTGCATTGTTTATAATAATGAAAATTCCAGTAACAGGAGAAATCAAATAAATTATGGTCTGGCCATAAAATGGAATCCCCTACAGCCATTAAATCTGATTTGGTAAACATATTTGGATCACTCTCTCATTTACATAGGCCTGGGAAGATATTTCCGATTCCTCGAGTGAAAAAATTATGTTAAGCGACATATCGTGTGGCTATAGCTTGTTTAAAAATATGTGTCCATAAATAAGACGGGAAAGAGAAACTCTTGAAGGATATGCAACAGGACGTGAAAAGCAGCTATTGCTGAATGGTGTGACACTGTGAGTGATTTTTATTCCCTTCTTTTTTGCTTTTCTGGGTATTATGAGCATGTACTATTTGCATATATTTTTTAAAAACTTAATGTTAAAATAGAGGGATGTGTTAGGATGGGGTGGGTGGCTGGAAACCAAGATAAGAAAGTAGAACACAAATGCGCTAGTCGGCAGAACGTGGGCCGTCTGGTTGGGTTGAAAGTGCAGCATGATCTGGGCAGCCCTCACTCCCCTCCAGTTGTCGTTTTAAGCTTTTTTTGACTGCAGATCAACACTCCGAGACCTCGGGAGGCTTGATTTGGCTGCATCTTCCTTACAATGTGTCATGTCTGGGAAACACACCAAAACTCTCCTTTGTCTTTGCTGCTTTTGCCCAAATTGGCTGTGCTGGGGGCGACTCCCTCCCAGTGACACTGATGAGTGCTGGTGTGCACCGGGAAGTCAGAGAGCCCCTCTGTCCCAGGAGCTGGGAAGACAGCCTGAGCCCACGTCCTGGAGGGGAGAGAGCCACCGTCTGGCCTCAAGGAAAGCCTGGTCACCCCAGGCCCTTGGGGGTGCAGGGAAGAGGAAAGCCCCCACGCAGGAGGCCCTTGGGGTGAAGGGGAGGTATTTGCCTCTGTTGCTCCCCAGATTTTCGCTGAGTAAATTGCTGCGATGGAACATAATTGCTTTTCATTTTATTTTTAAAAATTGCTGCCAAGGCAGTCTGCTTGCCTCCTGAAGTCAGCACAAATCTGAGAACACTCACTCCAAAGGAATATTCTTAAAGCTTGCGTTCGAAAAGCAATTCACCCCCAAAAATCAGCAGGTCGAGAGCCAACAGACCATGGCAACTCGGTTGCACTGTACACCCAGAGATTCAGGAAGCTCATCCTTGCCTTTCCGTCACCTCTTTGCTCAGGTGCCACCTCCAGAGAGAACCCTCCTCTGACCTCTCTGTCTAGATTAACACCTCCTTCTGTTGGCTTTCTTGGGATCTGTTTCTTTCTTTTTTCTAGGCACTTCTCCCACCCTGGCATTATATTACTTCTGTGTTCACCTGTTTACTGTCTGCTCCCCCCCCCCCACAAGCAGAGTGGGGTGCACCTCGAGGGGAAGTGCTGTTTCTTATTTGATGC
The DNA here is from genome assembly GCF_021613505.1 of Equus quagga. Lineage (NCBI taxonomy): Eukaryota > Metazoa > Chordata > Mammalia > Perissodactyla > Equidae > Equus > Equus quagga. Next base: position 4,922,037 of record NC_060273.1, read on the forward strand.
TCTATCTTCTGTGCTTAGAACTAGGACAGGTGCATTGTAGGTGCCCAGTAAGTATCTGACTGAACAAATACATGAGAAGGATGCGAAAGTCTCTTGCAAACTGGCAGAAGTGGTGGAACTATAAGATATGGGACGAGATGGTTGCATTTGGGCCTCTCAACACTCCAGCTCACGACCATTGTCACCTGGGCCCCATGTCACAGGGGGATTGACTGTTCCTAAGCTCTATGGCTCCCAGAAACCCAGCAGCATCTATAATGGGGTTCAGCCTCGATGCTACAATGTTCCATCGGCCTTGAGTTTCCCTTGGTGGAAGGACGGGGCCCTAAGCTGTTGGCTGCTCTGTACACATGAGCTGGCTTCCACCATCCTGATGGTACTGCAAACCAACCGTAGCACCCAGAAACCACGATGGTCACAGCAGTAACCCCTGGGGCTGGGCGACTCTGAGGATGGTAGACACCCCACCGAGGAGCAAGGGAGTCTGCTCCCTGGGAGACTCAGAACCCCTCAACACTCACACTCTCCCTTCCTGTTCTTCCCATCAGTGCCCAGAACTCTGGGATGGGCATCCTTTCTTCACAGCAAAGCGAGAGCCTCGTGTACTGAGGCTGCATAGTCAAACACCAGTCTGAGTTGCTTTATTGGCTGTTTCTGAAAACACAAGGCATTCCTCCTCACTTGGGGCAAGTCCAAACCCTGCCATCTTGGGCTCCATGTTACTCAGAGTTTTCACAGAGGATTCACAGCAGCCACCTGCTAGACAATCATTTCTTTAGTATGTACTTATTAAGCACCTACAGTGTGCCAGGCTCTGGGTTTACAGCAATGAACTAGAGAAAGTCCCTGCCATCATGGAATATCTTCACGCTCTTAGTGGTACCCAATCAATTATATTGTGATAAGAGTTTTTAGTGGGATTTTTTTTTTTTCAAAGACGTGGGTGTTGAAATTTGACCTTTCCCCCCCTAGAAAATAACTGGTGGATTGGTTGAACCTGGCCATTTATAAAACCACATTCTGTTGGTTTGGTTTAGGGGGTGCTCTGCTGCTGGGTACCCCATCCCTGCCCTGGTTGGATCTGAGCTCCAGTTCCCAGAGGTAAGAATGTTCTTGGGGGATGGACATATGAATTCTTTGAGCCTACCTCCTTCGGTTATGCTGAAAGAGAATCTCAGCTTAGCTCAGCAAGGGCTTCCCAATAATTGGAAGAGAAGCTTGCAAACACTTGTAGACAAGTTTAGAAAGATACCTGTAACATTGGCTGGTGCTTCCTGATTCATAAAACACACCATCAAGAATGCTATGAATCTGGGTCTGACACCTGCGGCTGGGTGGGCTCAAGCAAGTGACTTTACCCTTCCTTGTCTATCAAATGGGCAACATGATGCTTATTTTATAAGGCTGTTGTGGGAACTGGAAGAGATACTGTACTCAGAGTATCCGTTTCTGTGCCTGGCATCTAAGAAGTGTCCAACAAATGTTAGTGATAGGAACAGGATGATGGTTGTAATGAAAGGTTGGCAGGGTAGATTGTATTCCTGTTCCCTGAGGGATGGAGACACTGGAGCTCAGAAAGGCTATTATTTGGACAAATTCCAAGTGTACAGGTGTAAGGATACTAAATCCAGGTCAGTTTACCCATAATAAATGCCTACTTCCGTTGGGTTACCTACCGGGTCCCAGACAGTAGGCGTCAGCATGCAAAGGTTGGACCCTTACCCCAATGTCTCCATAGAGCTCCCCTTCCCCTTACGTCTTTGGGAAATCATAGAAGCCAAGGCTATGCCCCTCCTTCTTCCTTAGAGGGGCATACTCTATCCTTCCTACTCTATCCCTCTCCACCAAGTCCAACGCGATTCCCTTAATCTCTCATTAAAGAGCCACTATCTCCAAATCCATCTAGTCTTTAAACCTCTTCTTGTAGTTCAGTCTATACTACTTCTAGCAGACAGTGAGTTCCCATAACTTATTACAGGGTTTTGTTTGTTTGTCAGTTAGTTTGCTTCTGGTTGTTGTTGTTGTTGTTTTTGTTTTCAAGTTGCGGAAACTTGGGTCTCAGTCCACTGTACAAGGCAACTCCTACCCCACCCTTTAAGACAGGGTCTGTGTCTTGCGCACCCTGAGTGTTCCCTCCAAATCCCCTGGCCTAGAACTGGTCATCCAGTTCCAATTACAGTTTAGGGGGCAAGGATGTGTTGGTAGAAAGACTAGATATAATATGGAAACTGTGGCACGGCAGTTCATCTTACCTTCTTAAGGCCCATGCTCTTTTCCTGGCTTCAGGGTCAATAAGCTGGGGAGCTGCTTGGAGATATGAGATGCCTAGAAGAAGGGAGATTCTCTCCATCCAGATGGGCCAAGATGGGATGCTGCCCGGAGACCATCCATAGAAATCTGTAACTGAGAGAAACAGAGCTAGAAGAGCAAAAGTTGGCAGATGAGTTCTTGAATTGCCCATCAGTTGGAGAGGAGTGAGTGAGGACATGAAGACTCTATGGACAGAAGGGAATGGAGCATGGGGTCCAGGGGTTCAAGGATCCCTTACAGACTTCACACTGAGCTGGACCTGTCCCAGTCTCATCCTGCTTGGGCACCCTAACTCTCATACACCTCCAGCTTCCTTGTGTTGTCACCAGCCTTCCAACTACACCACAGGGATTGCTAGCATGTTCTCAGTATCTTCTCCATGGTATTTATAGGGTGGCTTTCCCCTTGACTCCTAAAAAGGCATAAATGAAGCTTTCTATTTGAAAGGGGAAGCCTGTTTACTGTAATTAGATATTTAAAGACCCTCATTAGTCGTCTTTGCTGGACCTAATCCTCAGCAGTATCAAAATGAGAGGCTTACAGCTTTGCTGTCTCCTCCCCCCACCCAGCATCATTCTTTGAGCCTTCCTATTTGTATTTCTCCTCAGCCCTTAAGCCTCATGACCATACTCTTGACCTAATGAAGTCCCATTAGTTTCTCTCTGCAGATGAAAAAAATATATATATATATTTTCCAGTTAGAAAAGGTTAAGAAACAGTCAGGCCACCCAGCAGAGTGAATGCACAGCCTACCCAGCTATGCAATTATCTAGAAATAACCCATTTCCCTTTGCAAGAGTAGACTACATTTAAATAAGCATTCTCTTCAAATAAACTTTCATTAAGTCAGATTTCTCTATAGTGTGCATGCTTAATGAACGTGTGCGTGCCCGCGTGCGGTATGTAGCATTTACCTTCACGCTCAGTTTTTGGAACCTAAGAGAAGCTGAACTGTAATGATATAAATGAACTCATTTTGGCAGAGATACCATTGATTTAACAAAGGAAACACTGAAATGTGCATCAAATGGGGGTTGCTAAGATATCTGAGCTTCTGAAGAAATGGCTGCTAAAATTTCACAGGACACTGTTGCTTTTTTTTCCTTCACACCTTATTAGAAGCTCTGAATCCCACCTGCCCTCTCTGTTTAGACCCCTTTAGAGCATACTTTCCACCACCCTCCTGGTGGCATCATTGGGAAGTGAAATGTGACTGACTGCCAGGGAGCATGGCTACAGGTGCAAGCTGCAAAATACTATTTTTCAGTGTTTTCAGCCCAAATGAAATACCGGCATGGATCCTCTTTGAAAGCTACTGTGTGGTAGCATTATTTTGGCTGAAACTCTGCATCATCGCCAAAATCTGCTCTTCTGTGCGTTACTCATGTGCAGATTTGAGTCCACCTGCTGTGGAGGAAGCAGATAATTCTGGGCTCAGCCCACATGAGCACCACTGACATGGGAGGTCTGGCCAGCCTCCACTGCTTTGCAGGGTGATTTACTAGAAAATGATTTTTGTTGAGCCCAACTGGAGCCACTCTCCATGGGACACAGGTATGAAATGCCCAGATAAGGAGCTCCATCTCACTGACCACCTCTGTTATTGTTTTCTTTTCAACCTACTGTACTCAAGTGTTTTACATTTTCAAAGCAATAAAAAGTTAGAAAAGCTATGGAGTGGGATAGAGACGAGATAGAATGGGGATGCCTTTGGCCCCATTAAGGAGTCTCAAATATTTATGTCATGGACAGCCTGGTTGTATAGCCTATAAACTACCATAAGGTCAAAAAAATATTAGAGTCAACTAAATATTGATGTGCTAGGAAGTAGAGAGAGGTTTTGATGCAACAGGAGGTAGAAGAGAGATGAGGGACTGAAGTTTCAGTAGGGAACACCTTGTCATCGTGTAACGGCTTGAATTATGTCCCCTCAAAATTCCTATGTTAAAATCCTAAGTCAGAATGTGACCTTATTTGGAGATAGGATCTTTACAGAGGTAATCTAGTAAAAAGTGAGGTGGTTAGGGTGGACCCCTAATGACCTAAGCAGGACTGAGGCCCTTATCAGAAGGGGAAATGTGGACACTGAAACATATAGTGGGAAGACCATGTGAAGACGCAGGAGAAGATGGCCACCTGTAAGCCAAAGAAAGAGGCCCCGAGCGGATTCTCCCTCACAGCCCTCGGAAGGAACCAATGCTGCTGACACCTTTATCTTGACTTCTGACCTGTAGAACCGTGAGGGAATAAATTTCCACTGTTTAAGCCACCCGGCTTGTGGTTCTTTGTTATGGCTGTCCTAGCAAATTAATGCAGAATGTAAACAGCAGAGATATCTTGGAAGAAAATCAGGTAGTGAGTATGTGTAAGTCCCGGCTATTTGCTCTCCTCTGGGTGAGGGAGAAATGATGGAGGGTTGAGGTAGAAAGAAGCTGATCTATGAGGCAGCTTCACTGCGGGGAAAGTACGGGAACTTAGAAGCTCTGGAAATTCCAAGAGGGTAAGAATGAATGAGGCTCTAGCCAGAGTTATGTTGTAGACGTATTTGTATTTGTGTGTGTGTGTTTTGTGAGTGTATTAATGTTTGAAGTGATACCATGAACTTAAATAAGAAACTCTCATGTTGAACTGACTTGTACTGTTTAAACATCGGATGTCCAATGACCTGGCAGGATGAACGCAGCCTAGAACAGGGTAGCACACATCTCATCAAACTCTATCCCAAGCCTGTGACAGACATCACTAATTGATCACAGCATTTGTTCTCTCTGAGCTGAGTCTTGCCTCCAAATCTTTCTCAAGTAGTAAACCAGGCAGGCACAACCAAGCATTCCCACGTGGGGTGTGGAATGAACCCTATCTCCCGTCCCTGAGTCAAGTCCCCTTCTATGAAGATGATGCGGTCTGTGGGCTGGCAGGATCGGCATTATTGAGCACCTTAAGGGAAATGCGGAATCTGGGGCCACTCTCAGACCTACTGAATCAGAATCCGTATTTTTTAACAGGCTCTCCAGGTGATCAGTATGCACAGAAAGTTTGAGAAGCTCTGACGTGGAGGGATTCTCCTCCTGAGAAGGGAGTGGGGTCGATTTCTACATATGCCTGAGCAGTAGAATCTATTCTGATTAAACCAATAGGCGGAAACTGTTGTGTGTCTCGGGAGAAAGCCCTTCCCTTTGGGATCAGGCAGGTGACGATGTTCAATGTGGAATCTCATTCTTGCTCTAGTCTAGCTCTTATTTCATGTGTGTCAGAGTGTCCGTTCAGTCAGTATGCTGATTTTCTAAAAGTCTAATTTGTGGAATAAACATAGTGAATTTATGGGACAAAGACTCAGCTGGTGCCACAAAAAGGACCTCCCTAGTGTCTCGTGGAAAACAGCCAGATGCCCCGGCAGGCTCCTTAAACACGGAGTCCATGGGCCACCTCCACAGAATCTCCCCGTGCACTTCTCCAGAATCCAGATTCCTGGGCTCTGGCCCCAACCCACTGACTTAGAGCCTCGGTGACTTGAGGCCCGAGAATCTTCATACCGAGCCAGATCCTCAGGTGAGTTCCACACCCCTTTCAGTTTGAGAGTCACTTTTCCACAGGATTGACTTGAAGATTCAATTCAATTATGTGACAGTAAACATTTCAAGACAGTAAATAATGAGTCATTGATACTCTGGTATGAATTAGTATATTTGCAAATATTTATTAGTGACTTACATGGGCAGGTGAGTAGGAAGGATGCTGGTTTCTGGTCTATTCTGGAAGAGGTAGGCAGGTATGAGGGAGATAAGGGCGGGGGGACAGTTTGGACCGAGGAAGTCTGACTGGAAGGGTTAGGCTTGAGTGGTACACCAGTATCTCTGCCCTTATGGAGCGTACCTGCTGACTGGGGGAGATATAACAAAGAGTAGAAAAGAATGAGCGCTGTAGGGAAAACAGAGCAAAGGGATGTGGGTTACAACTTTAAATAAGAGGACAAGAGCAGCTCATTAAGAGGAGAGAGTTAGTTTTGTAGAGATCTGGAGGAAGAATGTTGGAAGCAGAGGGAGCAGTCTGTGCAAAGGCCCTGAGGCTGGAGCATACCTGGTTTGTTCAAGGAAGCCACTTGGCTGGAGAGGAGTGAGCAAGGGGAGAAGCAGGAGGTACAGTCAGAGAGAAAGGGCAGGGCACATGGGCCTTCTGTGGAGCATGGAGAGGGCTCTGACTTATGATGAGTGACATGGGGAGCCTTGGGGAAGAGGAGGGGTAGGATCTGGCTTACGTTTCAGCTGCATGACTCCATCTTCTCCAGAGGGTAAGAGCAGGAGCAGGGAGAGCGGTCCAGAGGTTATGACAATAATGAAATGTATAAAGCACATAAAGAAAGAAGTCACATTCCTTCTCATCTCATTGTAGCTCTCTGCCCAGAGGTGAGTATTGCTAACACTTTCATGAGCAGCCTTCCAGATGCTGTCTATGAACACAAACACACACGCACACACACTTTTTTACATAAATGAGATCATGCTAATCATATTGCTACATAATTTACTTTTTTATTTAGTACATCACTCACATTTTCTAGATCCTACTCTATCTAACAGTTGCATAATTTTATGTAACATAAAGGTACCATGATTGTTACATATCAGCTCCTTATGGATGGACATTTAGGATGTTTTCAGTTTATTTTTTCCCATTGTGAGCAATGCTGTGGTGATCATTTTTGCAATGTCTATTTTTGGGCACCTGAGCATGTAGGCACGTGGGATTATTCCTTAGAAATAGAATTTCTAAGGTCGAAGGGCATATGCATTTTATATTTTAATAGACACTGTCAAGTTGCCCTCGAAATGGGTTGCAGTCATTTACAATCTCCCCAGCAGTAGGATGTCTGATTCTTATGTAGTTTTACAGTTTGCAAAGCCCTTTAACTCATTATCGGTTGGTCTTATGGTGTGAGGGAGGAAGAGTAGCAGGTTTACCCCCATAACACAGATGAGGAGACCGAGGCACAGAACAGGAGCTGGGGGTGATGGGAAGAGAGAGGCTCCCTCAGCAGATCAACAGAGTCACACACCAACATCACTTTTACATTTCTGGATTAATAATACATTGCTCTCCTTTGACATTTCTGTGTTAGCGGAAATATTTGAGTATATCATTTATTATGGTATATGAGCTAGCATTTTAGTTTCACATAGATTTTTTTTAAAAGGTTTTGTTTTTTCAGAGGAGGTTTTGGCTCATAGCAAAATTGAGAGGAAGATACAAAGAGTTCCTATAAATCCCCTGCCCCCCATCCATAGTGTCCCCACTGTCAACATCCGGCACAGGATGGTACAATTGTTATAACTGATGAATCTACGCTGACACCTTATAATCACCCGAAGTCCATAGTTTCTATTAGGTTTCACTCTTGGTGTTGGACATTCCATGGGCTTGGACAAATTTTTAATGACGTGTTCATCATTATGGCATCATACAGAGTGTTTTCATGGCCCTAAAAATTCTCTTTGCTCCTCCTATCCTTCCTCTGCCTCACGATCCCCCTGGAAACCACTGATCTTTTTGCTGTCTCCAAGGTTTTGCCTTTGCCAGAAGTCATAGAGTTGGAATCATACAGTATGCAGCCTTTTCAGATTGGCTTCTTTCACTTAATAACATGCCTTTAAGTTTCCCCTGTGTCTTTCCATGGCTTGGTAGCTCGTTTATTTTTAGTGCTGAATAATATTCCATCGTCTGGCTGTACCACAGTTTATTTATCCATTCACTTACTGAAGGACATCTTGGTTGCTTCCACGTTTGGACAATTATGAATAAAGCTGCTACAAACATCCTATACGGGTTCTTGTGTGGACATAAGTTTTCAACTCATTTAGGTAAACGCCAAGGAAAACAATTACTGGATTGTATGATGAGAGTATGTTTAGCTTTCTGAGAAACCGCCAAACTGTCTTCAAAAGTGGCTGTACCATTTTGTATTCCCACCAGCAATAAATGATAATTCCTGTTGCTCCCCATCCTCATTGGCATTTGGTGTTATCAGTGTTCTGGATTTTGGCGGTTTTAATAGGTGTGTCATATAGATATTTTTAGAAATTATTTTCACAGAAGCAGTATTCATATACATACACGTGCTTATCTACAGATGTTCAATAAATATTCAGTAATGTTCAACAAATGTCACCTCCTCTTGGGCTCTTTGATCTCATTCTAAAGAGAGAGCTTACCCAACTTTCCCAACACACGCTTGTGGGTGGTAGACATCAACAACCAAGCAACGGATTTGTTTAATCAGTCACCATCCCATACCCATTTACAAGAACGCCTACTATGTGTCAGGGCTTCAGAATACCAGTGGGATTTCCTTTCCTATATGCCAGAGGATTTAAAATTTATTTCAAATATAACATCTCCCCCTCCCTCATTTTTCCTGCTACCAAATCTTACACAAAATTGGAAAATCTACAAAGTGCTTATAAAGTCATGGTGCATGCAGCTTTACTCCTGAGTGGTTGTGTGGACAGAAGAACAGAGTCCACACCCTCAAATAAGCTCAAAGTAACTCACATCCTTTTCTGGGACTTTCTGAGTATGCCATAGGGGACACAGCACCCCCAACTCCATCCTCTTTCTTCCCTCACCTGCCATAGCTGCATCCTCTCCCCTCATCTGCCATAACTACTCCACAGCTTCTCTTCAATAAACCTCCCCCTCCCTCAGGATCCTCTTCTTTTCCCTCTTTTCTCCCAATTCTCCATGGCCAATGTCATGCCTGAGTCTTTCTTGAAGAGGAAAAGGTGGATGCTACCAGGAGGGGCACTGCATCAGAGGGTCTGATGCAAGCCAGATCAGAATTATTCAGAAGGCAAGGGAAACATAAGCAAAAAATAAGCTGGAAATGCTCATGTGTTCATAATGTTACAAGCTATAAAAACAAAGCTGCCTTATTTGGCCAGGGGTGAGGTTCTGACACCAGACATTCTGGGCCTGCACAACACCCACGAGGCCTGTTTGTTGCCTGTTCATCCATCCAGCCCCTTCCCTCTGGCCTGCCACAGAATCATGGGCTCAGTGTAGCCTCAGGGATCTGGAAAACAAAGGGATGAAAACCAGGGGTCTGCTAGTCTGCATTCTTAGAGCTTGCTGAAATATTGGAGACACATTATGCTGCAACGTCCAGAAATTTGAGGGTTTTGAAAGAAAACAAGAATCTGTCAATGTCTGGATGAAAGAAAATAATTTCTAATGGTGGAAACACAGGCATCCATGGGAGAAAGGTTGGGGAGTGAGGGCTAGACCATTCTTCTTCCATTTTGGAGGTGCTGTTTCTTGACCTTGAGGTGCCCCTGTTCTTGTCTGGGTTGCTGTTTTTGGCTCCCCGGGATGAGCTCTCCATCACCTGGCCCAGCCTTCAGGGCAAAGAGCTCTTCAAGAGCCCAATGAATCTTAATAAAAAATGGAAATGGCTTTCCCCCTTCATTTTAATTAACATTATGTCTACATTTCTGGGGTAATGGATAATTAAGTGAGTTCCCTTGGCATTACAATGTTCTCGGAAATAATTTATGGTTTCGTTTCACTCTGTGAAGGCTGTTTGGGTTGGTGCTGAAGTTGCATCATAAATATTTCCGAGGAGGATTTGCACGCCAGTGATTTGTACTCACGCGGCCGCGATAACGCATTCCGGGGAAGTGTCTTATGTAATATTTTCTCACAGGCAATGCTTCCACTCTTTGCTTGCATTGTGGGCGCAGAGTCATTTTCAGAATGTTGCAATCCCTTGGCAGCATGAGACAGTGGCCACTGTTTTAACCCCCATTCGTCCCAAATGGTCGGCTTCAGACAGAATCTCAGTGGACATTCTGAAATGAGGCTGGACTTAAGTCTTCCTGTTTAGAAGGGAAAGAGTCATAATAATAATGGTTGATATGTATTACATGCTCACTGGTACGTGCCAGGTACTGTGCTAAAATATTTTACCTGCGTTGTCCACATTTAGTCTTCATAATAAACCAATGAAGGATTATTATTATCTCCAGTTTACCCCAAACTACAAGGTGGCAGAGCTTAGATTTGAACCCAAGAAATCTGCCTCCATCACCCATGGCACCTGATGAACAACTTATGCCACCCTTATGGAAATATTTGCAGGTATGGAGATGTGTTGACCTTCTTCCTCCAGAGCTATATTCTTCAGAAAACTTTTTGTGATCATGAAAATGTTCTATATCAGCGCTGTCCAACACAGTGGTCACGAGCCATGGATATGGCTGTTGAGCACGTGAAATATGGCTATTGTGACTTTGGAACTGAATTTAAAATTTAATTACTTAAGTTTGAATAGCCACGTGTGGTTGTTGGCTGCCATATTGGACAGCACAGCTATTGGATAGAGCAAGGGGTCTGTTCTTGTGCAATAACCCTGTGACCCTATCTGCTACCGCTATAACAAATTGCCCAAACCTCATGGTTTGAAAAGCACAAATTGATTACCTTATACTTCTGGAGGTCAGAAGTCCTAAAATCAAGATGTTGACAAGGCTATGTTCCTTCTGGAGGCTCTAGGGAAAGTGTTTCCTCGCCATTCTAGCTTCTAGAGCCCACCTACCTTCCTTGGCTTATGGCCCCTTCCTCTATCTTCAAAGTCAGCAGCAGAACATCTTCAAATCTCTCTGGTTCTGATCCTCTTGCCTTCTTCTTATAAAGACCTTTGTAATGACATCTGTGTATCTGAATAATCCAGGATAATCTCCCCATCTCAAGATCCTTTACTTAATCACATCTGCAAAGTCCCTTTTGCTGCATGTTACCTGTGCAACATATTCACAGGTTCTGGAGGTTAGGGCCAGGACATCTATTGGGGGGACATTACTTAGCCTCCCACATCAGCCACATAGCCTTGTGGGAGTATCATTTAGAAGTTAAGGGCGTAGGCTCTGAAGTTGCACAGACTGGGTACAAATTCCTGCTTGGTCACTTAGTCCCTGTGTAAATTGGCTTTTGTAGGTTAACTTTCTGAGTCACAATGAAATTATCTTTGAAAGGGCAATAATGCTAATACCAACCTGATAAGGTTGTTATAAAAACTGAGTGAGATGAAATATTTGGCACAGAGGGGCACAATTAACAAACACTCAAAATTGCTTGATGCTACTTCTTTTACTTAGTTTTGTTATTATTTGGTGCAATGTACACCTTTACTTTTCTACTTAGCTCCTTTAAAAATATCCCTTGGGTCAAGGAAATACAGAAAAGATGAGAACCATGATCGTAAGTAGTAATCGCTCTCATTGAAATTGCTTTTTAAAGGACTTTCCTTTATTTCATTTAGTCTTTATAACCACCATATGAAGTACGTAGTAGCCTCCTCACTTTGCAGAGAATAAAACCAAGGCTCAGGAGGGTTAAGATACTTGTTTAGAAAGATAGAGCTCCTGGACCCAAACTCTTACCTTCTGGTTCCAAGATTGATGCTCATTCCACCTTTTCACACCTGCCTTTCCTTCTGTGGTGACATAAAGAAGGAGGAGGGTCTGTGGGCTCGCACGTGGGATGGAGGGGTAAATCAAGGAAGATGGGGAGGAATGGTGATCACGTGCTGGTTGAGAGTTGCTGGTCCAGAGTCATCTGTGGATGGTAAGACCTGGAATTTCATGTGCTTCCTTGATATCTCTGAGCCTCACAGGGCCCCCAAGATCTAGCATTGAGTCCCCCTGCTCTCGCCAGTTATGCCCCCCACCCGGCAGGAAAGGCTCTCCACCTGGCTAGTTCCCACATCAGCTGGACCAGCTGCACCCCACTTGGTCCTCAACCCACCAAGTTTCACCTCCCTGCCTGCAGAATTATCCCAACAAACCAATCACGTCCTCCTGTGGGAACGAGGGGCCGTCTCACCCTCTGGTCACTGCAAAGACTGCCTCCCATATCCTCTGCTGGTTCGCTGTCCTCCACATGGCCCTGTGTGGCGTGCAGTTTCGTAGCTCTCCTGGGCTGTGAGTATATGTGACTAATAAACTATCTTGATCTCATCTGTCCACTGTGGGTTGTCGTATATTAGTTAGGCCATCTCGTACTACTTAGGGTGGGGATCCCTCCTTCACCAGTGGGGTGAATAGGAGGCGATGAGAACAATCCTCCTGAGTTTGAATTCTAACTCCACCGCCTCAGTCACTGTGAGATCTCAGCCCCTTCCAGTGCCTTAGTTTCTCCATCTTGAAAAATGGGTCTATTATTGGTATCTGCTTGATATGATTCGTATGAAAGTTAAATGAACACATGTTGATGTCTCTGGCATATAAGACACTCACAACTTTTTTCATTCGTTCATTCACTCTTTCAACAAATGTGTATTAAGCAGTCTCTGGTTTGTGAGGATGAAACAAACTAATACCAGAAAAATCCAGACTCCCAGTTATGAGTTTAGCTGACTATGCTACCAACAACAACCTGGGCATGAACTCAAGATATTTTAATGACAAGTTTTCAGTGAATTTGAAAATAAATCACATGCCTGCTTTTCAAGAAATGACAGTATTTCAGCTTCCCCTCCTCCCCTACCTCTTGGGCAAACCCCTCTGGAGCTGGTCCCTCTGCCAGTATCTCCCTGTAAACCGCCCAATGTATCTTGAATTTAAATCATGGAAGGTTAAGATGTACACAGTTATTGAACTTCTAAGCCTGAGCTTTGCTCTCCCCTGCATTTCCAACCCAGCACAAAGGCATTTTCATTAGTTGATCATCCAAGATGTAGCTGGTGATCTGCAATTCCGTTCGGCACATAAAAATGTATTTCTTTCTGACTGCATTGTATTACCCTGCTTATTGAGCCATTTATCATATAGTGTGGGGCCCAAGCTCTGTTTTATTGAAACTACAGAATCAAATATCCGTGTATCTACATATCTCTACATGTCTGCTGGTCCTTTTCTGGAGAGAGGTGCTTCTTATGGATGTTGGAAAGTCAAGCAGTCTTCCCTCTCCATTCTCCTGTGTTCAGTGTGGATTCCGCTGGAAACACGTCCATCCTACCAAAGTGGATGCCCCCCAAATGAGAGGATGGGTTTGTGTTGCCCCAGCATTCAGCATTGGATGCAGAATAGTGGAGTAATATGGGTCCTTGTACAGGAAGCTGCCAGACCTGAGTTCAAATCCCAGCTCTTCCACTTTTCCACCCTGTGACCTTGGGTCAGTTTTTTAACTTGCCTCATCTTAAATCTCCTCATTTGTAACATAAATGGAGTTGATAATAGTACCAAACTCAAGGAGCTGTTGAAATGAATAAATGAACTAAAACATATATGTGTTTAGCTATTATTAAATTAGCTATAATTTTTTATTATATTAGCTATAATTTTTAATTTTCTTTAATATCTTATAATTCCTTCTGGGGAGAGGGAAGGATAGGGAGTAGGAGATGAATTTTATTCATTCATTCATCCATCCAACATTTGTTGTGTGCCTGCTATGTGTCATTCGTGATACTATGCATTGGGGATGCAAAGAGATGAAGAAGAAGATGACGTAGGCTCAGCCCTCAAAATGCTGAGTTTACTCTGGAGATGGACACTTAAGCTTTCACAGGCAAGACAGGCTGAATCCTGTCCTACTTCCCACTCCACTCCGTAGTCTGGCGTGCTCTCAAAAGGTGGCACAGCTTCTGGAATTTGACCGTTAAATCACTTGAGCGCGGTATTGATAGGCAGCTCCTGAGAAAGGCCTCCAGACTTGAAGTCGGCACCTGGTTTAAGTTCAGGTGACCCATTTAACCTTGAGAAAATCACTTCTGAGCTTTCGCCTCTCTACAACCAGAATTACGCTGTCTGCACCGTTCGCCACACAGGGCAGCATCTACTTTATCCAGAAAATACTCCATCGACTCCAAAGTGATGATTCTGATGCTAGAAGCAGAGCACCATCTCAGGTCCCACTGGGCGAGGTGGAGAACGTGTGATCAAACAAGTTAGAGCCCTGGCGGGTATTTCTGTTTCCTTCTGTTAAACTTGGGCTTGGCAACTTTTAAAACCCTTCTTGATTCTAAAACTAGATCCTAAGGGAACCTGTGAGACAAGCTGTCAAACAGTAACTGAAAAGTTAGAAGAAGTTAAGGAAGCTAAGAGGTGGGCTCTTCGCTGATGCTTCTTGCTAAAGACAGAAAAAAGGGGGAACAGTGCCTCTCTCTAAATGGGGGAAAGGAAATCGTGCAGTTTTAATATTCTTGGAAGTGTAATCTTGACGTTAGCTGCCTCCTGGAAGTTCTGAATCTACTTGGAGGGTGAGTTTCTCAGTGGGGCCACTTTTATAGGGGTGGGCAGGCAGCGCTTCACTATGCAATGTAGTGACTATACCCAATAGATGCCAGTAGCAGCCCCAACTCGGTCACTGTAACAATCTCAAACACACACGTGTATTTCCAAATGTTCTCTAGGGAAGGAACTGGCAAACTTTTTCTGTAAAGATCCAGATAGCAAATATTTTGGGCTTTGCTGGCCATACGGTCTCTGTCACAAGAACTCAACACTGCACTCTGGTGTGAAAGCAACCGTAGACATGTCAACAAATGGGTGTGGCTGTCTTCCAACAAAGTTTTATTTACAAAAACTGATGGCAGGCTGGAATGGGCCTGTGGGTCGTCCCTTGAGGGCCTCTATTCTAGGACAGTGTGTCACCCCATTGAAATTCCCTTTTCAAAAGGAGAAAACTGGGCAGAGAAATGGGTTGGTTGTCCTAGGTGGCACTGAAAATCAGATAATGATGGCTTCCTCATAGAGAGAAAACAGAAATGCCAAAATGGGAGATTTCCTTCTGACTTCCCCCCTTAATTAGGGTTCTCCAGAGAAGCAGGACCAATAGGTAGGCAGATAGATAGATAGGCAGACAGATAGATAGATAGATAGGTAGATAGTAGGATGGATGGATGGGTGAATGGACAGATGGATGGACGGACAGATAGGTAGATAGATAGATAGATAGATAGATAGATAGATAGATAGATAGATAGATAGATAGCTGGATAGATGGATGGATGGATAGAAGGATGGATGGATGGAGATTATATAGATGATGAGGAACTGGCTCACACAATTATGGAGTCTGAGAAGTTCCATGATCGGACATCTGCAAGCTGGAGATCCAGGAAAGCTGGTGGTTAATTCAGTCTGAGTCCAAAGGCCTGAGAACTAGGGGACCAATGGTGTAAATTCCAGTCTTAGGGAAGGAGAAGAGGAGATGAGATGTCCCAGCTCAAACAGTGAGGAGAAAAGAAAAGGTGAATTCCTCCTTCCCCCACCTTTTGTTCTATTCAGGCCCTCAACAGATTGGATGATGCCCACCCACGTTAGGGAAGGCACTGATTCAAATGCTAATCTCATCTGGAAACACCCTCACAGACACACCCAGAAATAACATTTACCCAGAAATCTGGGCACCCCTAGGTCCAGTCAAGTTGACACAGAAAATTAACTATCATACCTCTCCATACCTATGTTTTTAAAATTGAGATATCATTTACATACAATAAACACACAATACATGCATACAACTTACGTCCAATGAAATACACATATCTCAAAGATACAGTTCAGTGAGTTTTGACCAAGATACACCTGTGTGACCATCATCTCAATCTACATATATGGAACATTCCCCTCCCCCCAAGAAAGTGTCTCATGCTCCTGGCCAATCTGGGATGTCCCAGCCTGAGGCAACCCTTGTTCTGATTTCTGTCCCTATAGATGAGTTGTGCCTGTTTTTCATACTTCATGAATTGGGATTAAACAGCTTATACATTTTTTGTGTCTTGTTTTGACTTTTTCATTAGGTAAAGGGTGGACATCAGTGATAATACAGGAAAAGTTTTTCGTAAAAGTCACCCTAATCCCATCATCTGAACAGCACATCTGTTTTCATCGTGGTGAATTCTCCAGATCTGACCCATGTGTGTGCATTTTTTAATACAGTTATTTTCAGACTTCACACACCATTTTCCATGACTTTTAATTTCATGATACACCAGACACATTTCCCTTGTTTCCATGGAATTACCTTAGTGATTGTTTAGTGGTTGGCTAAAATTCCAGCTTCTGGTATGCTCAACTTTACCAAAACCTCCCGCTGTCGTGGAGAGAGGTGATATATTTAGCTATGCCCTGAGAAGGCTGACCCCTGTCCAGATCCTGACTCTGTGCCTTGTTTGCTCATCTATGGAGCAGGGGTCATAATGGGACCTACTTCGTAGGGTTGTTTTGGGGATTAAATGAGTTCCCCTGGGTCAACACTCATAACAATGCCTGGCACATAATAAGCACTATTATTATTGGATGTTTAAGCTGTTGTCCAGTTTTTTATAGATGATACTTGAGGATATACATACTTACCTTTCACTGAGTTCTTCCTAAGATGAAGTCCCAGGAAGAGAGTTAAAGTGATTGGGTATCAATGGCTCTTGTAGTGTGGTCGACCCTCCTGTGTTCCCTTCTCAACAAATGGCACCCCTACTCCCAACTCCTCATCTTTGATAACTCTTCTCCCTTCTCCTATCCTATAAATTATCAGGTTCTCTTATCCATCTATGATGATAAAAGGGCCCCGTGGATGATCCCTTCATTTTCTCTAGGATATCCCCAGCTATCTTGTCCCTAAGATGAAATTTAATCTCCTCAGCATGCCCATTGCTGAAGCTGCAAACCCGGACATCATCCTTGATGATACTTCTCTCTCACCTGGCTGCACATACTCATTACACCCCATTTCACATTTGACTAGCTTCATGTCAAACTGTTAATGAGATGACAGCGCAAAATTGGTGTTTGGTCTCATCTAGGAGTAGTGGGAGGGAAGGAGTAAGAAGGGGTCAGAAAGGTAGGATGAACAAGACGAGCTAATGATATTTCTCTTTGTAAAGAAGACCTTATAATGAGTATACTGGGCCCCCCATTGGGAGAGAAGGGAACAGGTGTACACACCAAGGGCACAGCTATCTGGAATTCTGTTCCTTGGGAACCTAGTTCTAATGAACATCGAGGTGTTCAACACACACAGAAGCGGCTCACAGTGAATAGATGGAAGACCAATGATATTTCCTGACAATGTTCTGAACAAGGAGTTTATACCCTAGGAGATCCAAGGTAATTCACTCTATAAATCGGCCAGCAGAACACTAAGGTTACTAGAGTTTGTGTTGGGCTCACCTCACACTTATCCATGAGAGGATGCAATGTATAAACCTGACTCCTATCCTCAAAGACTTTATGGTCTAGTTAGAAGCAGGATACACAACAGAGAAAAATATAAAATCATAAATAATTATACGTGACTGCTGAAGAAGAGGAAGATACATGAGAGCTTTGTAGAGGAGGTGGCAAAGAGCAGGATCTTGGAGGGTGGGGTTTGGCAAAATGGAGGGAATGGGAAGGGCAGCTAAGGAGAGGGTTGCTCCACTAGTAAAAGGGTGAAGATGCAGCGAGCCTGGGACACTTCAAGGTTTAATGGAGATAACTTCCTGAGGATGTCTGATGGAGGGTGCACACTGGTAAGCAAAGTTGGAAAAGAAGAATATGGTGTGATTGTAGGGTGTTCAGACTCAACTTAGGAACCCCGATGTTCTGTGGTAGGAATTAAAATTATTGAGCAGAGCCTAGAGAGAGGCAGAATTGGGCTCAACCCAAGGACTGTCTGACTTTGAGCTTCTAAAAAAGATAGTCACTCTCTCCCTGCCAGAAGAAAGGAAAGGAGCCACAGTGCCTTGGTCTGTAGTGTGGGGCTAACATAATGGTTGATTTGTAGGGGAGTTGGGAAGATT
Organism: Equus quagga; assembly: GCF_021613505.1. Taxonomy (NCBI): domain Eukaryota; kingdom Metazoa; phylum Chordata; class Mammalia; order Perissodactyla; family Equidae; genus Equus; species Equus quagga. The sequence continues at coordinate 4,940,122 of NC_060273.1, forward strand.
ATCTGTGAACTCCTCTTTCCAGGTACTCAAAACGTGATACTCAGAGTGTCGTTTGACCACCCTGGAGGTCATTTCTAGGGCTGTAGCCTGCGTCTCCATTGCTTGTGAGTAGTTCGTTACTTGTCCCAGATGGAGAGATGACTGAGTCTATCAACCCTTCTGTTCACAACCTGACTTTTAATTTTATTAACTGCTGTCCTCATTAGAGACACTTGGTGCAACAAAAGCACAATTGTCATTAAAAGAACAATTGTCCCCCTCCACAGGGGCAAACGTAAACCTTATTTACCACGCTGCCGACTTCATCAGTGAGTGTGAGACACACACACACAGACACACCCCCCAAGCATCCCAAAAGTGATGTTGTTGGTGAGAGTCAAATGCTTTTTCTTCCACCACCCACCTTCCAAATTATAAGAAAAATTTTGAAGAAAACAAATAAGAGGCCCCAGAAGGGATTCATATCTGCGAAGATGCCCCACCCCGTCCTACCCCTTATGTAGGGCTTTCCTGTGTCTCAGAAATATAGAAGTCTCTTTCAAGACACCTCCGCCTGCCCACCACACAGGGCAGCAGTCCATGCTAGCTGAAAGTTTGAGAGTCCTGGAGTCCTTGTGCACAGATCCTCCTCTCTCTCTCCCACAACACGAAGTAGGAAGGCATATCTGTGTAAGGAGGATTCATCAAAATCTCTAATTAAATACATGGCAGCTGGTGAATTAAAGCATTTGTCTTAGCTCTGCCATCCTATAATACCTTATAATCCTGAGAGTCCAAAGTATGAATTAATTATAATTTCTAAGAACCCAGGGAGCCAGCAGCATGGAGGAGGGTGGTGTGGAGGAGGAGAGGCTGTGAATGGTGACAATAAATGCTTGTGAGAAAGGGACAGAGCCATCGTCATTTTTATTTAGAGGAGGAAGCCACTTTAGGAAGTTTATAGGCCTGGATATTTCCATATTTTCATATGAGTGTGTGTGTGTGTTGGTGTGTGTGTGTGTACATGCACATGGGGGTGTATTCAGACTCAAATTTTAAGCTCTGACAATTAGGCATTTAACAGTATCAGTTTAATTGTTATTATATTTGTAGTAGTATTTTACCAGCTAATGAGATCTTATGAGGTGCTCTCTGTAAGCTAAGCATTTTTCTCTACCATGTCTTAAGACTCATGACTATATGTTGTCTGCATGGTTAGCATCTCTCCTTTACCAATGAGAAAATGGAAGCTCAGAGAAGTTCAATAATCTTCCCAAAGGCTCCCACAGCTCACAAGGGTCAGAGCCACTACTCAAATCCAGGCTGACCTGGTCCCAGAACCCCTTCTCCTGAATTTACTACCTGCCAGCCCTTTCTGGGTGTCCAGACTAGAGAATTTAATAAGACGTGATTCTTACCCATAAAGATAAAGGTTGAATGGGGTATGCTAGCTAAGGAAATGTGTGCTGCTATAAAGATAAACCTCCACATCTCAGGGGCCTCATGCAGCAAAAGTGTATTTCTCCCTCGTGTGATGTGTGACCATGTACACAGAGCGGGCACTCTGCCCCTTGTGGTTATGTAGGACCCAGGCTCCTTCCACTCTGTGGCTCCTCCATCTTCACCATCTGGCCTGCAAAGGAAAAGAGGGCGGGGGACTCATGTGGAGAACTTGTGTCTGCCAGGCCTGGAGTGGCGAGCAGCTCATCCCCTCACGCTGCATCCACCATAGCTCAGTCCCATGGCCGTACCTAACTGCAAGGGAACTGGGAAATGAAGTTCAGCTGTGTCCCCAGGAAGGCAAGAAGAATATGGTGAATTTGATAAAGGCTTGTAAGGGAGAGAAATCTCTGCATTTTCCAATGTAAAAGGTGTGGAGACTGTCCAGAGAAGGGTGGGACTGTATGAACTGCTTTGTTTATATCTCCTTCTCTCCAGAAGTGGTGAACTAAGTCTTAAGAAAAATGATGAAAAGGAAATAAAATGACTTGTAATGCTCAAAAAGGCAACACATGCAGTGAAAAGATCAACACCCCTGGTGTCGCCAGGGGTTTGGATTCGCATCCTGGCCCTACAAAGGCAAAACATTTCTCACCCTCCCTACGCCTCATCTCCTCACTACAAAAGCACATACTACATGGAGGTGAAAGGAGACAGAAAGTGATTGGGATGTATGACACACAGTGATAGCTGCACATCACTCTTTTCCTGTTTGCAGCAGCAAGAGTCTGCTTAGAGTCCTTGTAGCCACTCTCAGGACTCTGTGCTACTTTTGGGGAAGTAGATGTTGGGTTTTTCTTTCAATTTCTCACATATTGAGTCACCTAAGTCATCAAATAATGCATGATTAAATGCTCATCAAACTATAGACCAACAATTTTCTTTCTTTTTATCTTCTATTGCCTTAAAAATTATGTAGCTTGACCTGATTTTAAAAAATGATTGGTAGAATGATATCCATAATATTATTATTTTAACAGACATCGTCTGTTGAGTGATGGCTCACCAAGAGGCACTGTTCTAAGACCTTTACATGCAGCATCTCGTTAATCCTCACAGAAGACCTACAGTCTGGGTCCTGTAATTATCTCCACTTGGATATTAGCCAAAAGTGCTGAATTTTGGTCTGTCTCATTCATTACTCTGCTTTCAGCACCTAGGACAGTGCCTGACATGCAGCAAGCACTAGAGTTTGTGGGATGATTGAATAGCTCTCCCATTTCTGAGAACAATGAGGCTTAGCCAAGTTGCATGTCTTGCCCAAAGTCACATGGCAGTAAGCATTAGAGCTGGATCCAAATCCAGGTCTTTCTGGCCCAAGACTACAGTCTGCAGAGTAGAAACAGTTAGCCAAAGCAGAGGTCGGAGTTCACGGATTCAAAAGGAAGCCATCCCGCAACCCCATGGTGGCATGTTTGATTGATCTAAATGCCCTGTGCTTGATTTCCACTTAAAGCAACTTTGTTGTCTGGAAATGAAGAGGTGGGGAAGATGATGATTGCCGCTGTGGTCCAAATGGTTACTTTGAAAATAGCCAGCAAGATGACTGAGCCCACCATCTGGATTTCATGGGGTTGCCTCTGGCGCTTGGAGGTTCCCAGGATGCCAGGTATTTTCAGGATGACCTTGGCAGGGTTGTGTCCTCCTGGAGCCTGTTTCCTCTCCTATAAAATGAGCAATAGAGAAGAGATGACTTCTGAATCCCTCACAGCTGGTTCTCTTGGACAAGCAATCTTAGGACCCCAGCCTCAGGGTCTGTGAAATAGACCATGGGACAATTGTGTGTAATCCAGGCACAGAGTGGCTTTTTCATAAATGGTCACCACATAAATGGTTACTACTCATATTCTAACCCTCTCTAGTCCTTTCCTAAGTTCTTCTGAATATATTGAAGAGACAGCATGACAGCTATATATACCTCACATTTTCTAAACCTCAGGCTATGTGCATGTGTCTGCAGCAGAGTCGCATTCCACCTATGACCCCTCTCTATTGGGCTGACTTCAGTTTTCTCCGACTTTGCAGTTCAGCCTGTGAGAAGTGCTCAGAAGGGCCAGGAGCCCAGCCCTGGTGTGGCCCTGCTGTGCTGAATGTTTCCTTTGGACCCTCCTTTCCGGCCACAGGAAGCCCGTGCTGCTCTCACATCTCACTGGCTGGCCTCCGAAAGTCAGCTTAACCGTGTTTGTTTCTGTCTTCTCTTGTTTTGTCAACATGCCATTGAGAAGGAAATGCAAACCTGAGCCTTGATTAGACATCTCCCTTGGTGCGGATTTATCCTGATTTTCAATTCAGCATGTTGGCATAGGTGCTGGGACACAGGCTTCCTGCCATTGGAAGGTCCAGGACCGTATATGGCACTGGCCAGAGTCCTGAAAAGAAGTGCAGGAACAAGCAGTGTTGCTTCTCTGGGGAGAGGTGGGGTGTCCCTCCCCCTACACCCATGTCTTTCCCACTCCTCAGCTACCCAAGAGCAGTTCTTCAGGCTGATATGCAACCAGGAACTTGATAAATTTCCAGGGACGCTAGGAAGTCCTAGATCTTCTCACTAGGAGGAAGCTCCAGGCTTAGAGAGAGGCTGGATCTGTGTGTGTGCACGTGAACACACACACACACACACACACACACACACACACACACACACACGCACAATCCACGGGTCTGGTCCTGATCCTCACACTGTCAAGCTTTGTGACTTTGGATGAGCTATTTAACCTCTCTGAGCTTTATTTCCTCATAGATGAGAGAGTTCTTGGGTAAGATCATAAAACTTTGGGGTCTTGACCAAAGCTCTTCTCAAAACTTTATTTTTTCTCATATATAAATTCATTTGTTGTTAAGTGAATGAGCAGTTCAAGTATCAGCCTTGATATCCAATCCCTTATGTGGTCCTGGGCATATGAGTTAATCTCTCTGGGCTTCAGTTTCTTTATGTGTAAGAGGAGAGTAGTAATAATCTCTACCTTGCAGAGTTTTTGTGAATTTTGCATAAAAATATACAGAAAACACTTAAGAAATGGTCCTTCTCTTCCTTTCTTTCTTCTCCTCTTCCTCTCCCTCCTTCCCTTCCTTCCATCTTTACCTTCACTTTCTCTTCCCTTCCTCCTTTACTCATTTCTCCTCCTCTTCCAAAATCAATATCATCATTGCCATCATCTTACTATGACATCAGATTCAATTATGTACCAGAAAATGCTGTGTCATTTATAAAACATTACAGATACACAAATAACTGTATTATAGGTAGACTCACCTTATGTGAAGCCCGATGTCAGCATGTGTGTGTGTGTTCAGCCTTTTAGATCTGTTCCTTGCAGGAGTATGGCTGTTGGGCAGGTCAGATGCTGTGTGTCAAGGCATGTGGTGAATGAAATGAATTTGCCTGTGGATGGGGATCCAGCAGTAGGAGTCAGGCGGCCCAGCGGGGTGGGGAGCCAAGCAGAACACCTCAATGATGGCTTAAGAAACTTACAAATAAAGCTGAGATTCCTAATGTTTAATTTCAAGTGACTGAACATTAACATTTAATTAACTCCTGACTGCTAAACCAATATTAAATCCCGGTAGAGGCTGATGGCATCTCTTATGTATTAGCAGCCAAGAGGCTGCAATCCTATCATGGTGACATACAGCAAGATGGAAGCTCACCTCATCACATGGGATTCCAGTATGCACACTCTCTGCCTATTCCTTTTGGCATCCATTCTCATTTATCTGGTTCTTGGAACGAGGACAATCACATGCAAACCAATGCACTTGCTTCAAACTCCAGCTCTAACGCTCCCTGCTTGTGTGACAACTGGCCAAGCTACTCAAAAGATCTGATCTTGGTTTCTCACCTGGAACATGGGAAAAGTAATTCCTACCTTGTTATGTTGTTTCTACAGATCTCTGGCTATGGATAGGAAACATCTAACAAAAGACCCAACCCATTGTCATGAACTGCATGTTTGTGTCCCTCCCCCAAATTTATTTGTTGAAGCTCTAACTCCCAATGGGATGGTACTAGGAGGTGGGACCTTTAGGAGGTAATTAGGTTTAGATGAGGTCATGAGGAGCCCCAAAGATGGAATTAGCATCCGTATAAAAGAGAAAGAGACTAGAGTTCCCTCTCTCTCTCTCTCTGCTCTCTGCCATGTGAGGATACAGCAAGAAGACAGCCATCTGTAAACCAGGAAGCCCCATCTGCTGGCACCTTGATCTTGATCTTGGACTTCACAGCTTCTAGAACTGTGAGACATAAATGTTTGTTGTTGAAGCCACCCAGTATATGGTATTTTTGTTATAGTAGCCCAAACTGATTAAGACATCCATAAATGGCAAGATAGGATTCTGCTTCAGTTTCATTTCCCTCCTCTCTCCTTCTCACTATGCCCAACTACACTGAGCTTCTCATTTCCTATTAAGGAGCAAGATCTATTCTACCTTGTTGTTTTCAACATGTTGTTCCCTTGGCCTGGAGTTCTTTTTCCTCCCAGTCCCTTGGTCATTTCTCTTGCAAGTCTTGGCTCAAATAGCACTTCTTCAAGATGTCTTTTCTGGTCTCCTAGACAGATCAGTTTTTCCCAGTATACCTTCCGATACTTCCCTCATTACATTGGACTTTAAGCCTGGAAGATATATGATTCCATTCTCCCCTTCTGCTTATGTCCGAGAGAAAATCATTTGCTTCCTTTCATTGCCTTCCAAAGCCATTAGAACCACACAATCTCTCTTGCATTCTCTAATGAGTTGGTTGTTTTGTTTACTCTGCTGGTGACAGGTCTGACAACACTCACCACTTGCATCAATAACCCCCCCTTTTTAAAGACTTTGGTACTGCAGTTAGCTTTTCACATTTGCATAGGGCTGAGCAATGCATTCCAGATGATCGTAGCAGGGTACTGCAGTTTGGCTCACAGACTGGAGGGGAAGAATTCTATCTCTTTGTGGAGGCATAGTTGGGCTTTGGGAAGCTCTTATGGAAAGCCATAATCTCTTCACAGACGGGGGGGGGGGCAGGAATAGTGAACTCCAGCATCAAGGGACACAGCAGACTCTGGAGTTGAATTCTGAAATGCAAAGATTTGGATCTAGAGGGAAATGGATGCAGCCCACATGGAGTAGATTCCGGGGTATGGAAGATGCAAACTTGCTAGGGAAAGAGGCAGCCTTTGCCAACCCAAGGCCAAGAATAAGGGATCAGGGTTGGTTTGGTCAATCTGGCAACAGGACTCTCATCAATCCATACTGATGGAGTGTCCATTTCCTTGTAGGTCCTGAGACAGGGGAGGGATGTGTGAGGTGATCAGTGGCCTCAAAAAGTATCATATGAAGTGAGACAGGAAGAGAAGGGGTGATGCTGCTATAGATTAAGTTTCAAAGATGAGGTAGAGTGAGGCTAGAGAGGTGGATCCCAGGAGTGAGGCAGGGCTGTATCAGGTTAATATCTCCACATCCTGATGATGATGGTGATGATGGTGATGGTGGTAGTGGTGATGGTGATGATGATGGTGGTGGTGATGATGGTGGTGGCGGTGGTGGGGATGGTGATGATGATGGTGATGGTGGTGATGGTGATGATGATGATGTTGGTAGTGGTGGTGATGATGATGATGTTGGTAGTGGTGGTGATGATGATGATGTTGGTAGTGGTGGTGATGGTGATGGTGATGATGATGGTGGTGGTGGTGATGGTGATGATGATGGTGGTGGTGGTGATGGTGATGATGGTGGTGATGATGATGGTGATGAGGTGATGATGATGGTGATGACGACAATAGTAATAGCAGCTAAACTTTAATGAGCACCAATTATGCTCCAGCTACTGTACTGAGTGTTTTACATGTCACTGCTTATTCGATACTCTCACTCTACAAGAGAGGCACCTATATTAACCCCATTTTACAGATGAATAAAGTGAGGCACAGAGATGTTAAATAATTTGCTTGTGGTCATCCAGCTAGCAGGAGGCAATGCCAAGATTCCAACCCAGCTCTGTTTGATTCCAGACCTGGTAGGCTCCATTTCTGTTATCTGTCGCTTCTTGTTTCCAGATTAACCTCTGTATGGCCCTCTCATCATTCATTGATTCGTCATTGTTCATTCATCAATTATTCACTCATTCAACAGATATTTATGGAGCATCTACTATGTGCAAAGACCTGTGCAAGTTCTCTTCCCTTTTGGAACTTATATTCCTGTGGAGGGAGACAAAAGACAATTAAACACACACGTCCGTAAAATAACTAGAAAGGATTACAGAGTCTAAGAAGGGCCATGGAGAGAATTAAGCAGGGTTTTGTGATAAAGAACCAATAGAGGGAGATGGTGGGACCACCTTTATTTAGGGAGATCAGGGGAATCTGCAGCGATGACATTTACACTAAGACCTGAAAGATAAGAAGAACCAGTCAGGCAAGAAGCCTGTGGAAGAACGCTGTCATTTTCCCATCTCTCTCCATTTCCATTTGGGTCTCTGGGGGCAACAACCATATGTTGGGTTTTCATCAATGGTGTAGCCTCCCAGGACATCTTTGGGGGCAGGCCGTCCCAGAAAGGTGACCCTGCATGTCCTCTTTGTGGGACCCTCCTCTGAGTGCTACTGAGAGTTGTTCTCTGCTTCTCCATTTCTGCTCTTCCTGTAATTGAGGATAGATTATTCTTTGTTGTCTTGGTCATATTTGGCTTCCAAACCCTTATCCAGATGGCTCCCCAGGGTGGCTCAACTCTGGGTCACTGGGGACCAATTATGAATCTGTCCTCTTCTCTTATTCACTGCTGAGTGCAGCCATAAGCTGACGCAGAAAATCCTAAATCCAGTTAAGTGTTATTTGCTTGAAGTATTTGAAAGAGCCGGCTTGGCCCATCTTCAAATATTTTGTTAGCTAATCAAAGCCAGATTGCGGTCAGAGGCCATATCTAAATTTATTAGGAAAATTAATAGACCATTTAGATTTTATTGGAATTAAGCTAAAATACGATAAGCAGTCACACCAGCAGATAGTCATTAATTATTACACTGACCTGCGTGATGGGCTCATAATGAAAGACTGACTTGTAGGTAAGTCATGAGGCCTTAGGACAAGCAGGACAAGCTCTCAAAAGGTGTCCATACTCTATCTGCTTGAGGTTAATTGGACGGGACACGGTAGGAGAGGCTTTCTGTAAATACATACTGTTTATTCTTTCAAGCAGCGTTTACTGTGCATCTACTGTGTGCTAGTTCCTGGGAATACACAGCAGACAGCCTGGGCTTGAGTGCTAGTTCCAGTACTTCATAGCTGTGTGACCTTAGACATGTCACTTAACCTCTCTGAATCTTCATTTCCTCAGCTGAAAAAACTACTAGGATTGCTGTGAGAAGTCATGGAAATGATGTGTGTGATGTGCTTATCACAGTCCCTGCACATAGATGTCGCTATGATTATGATTGTTTTTAAGAATATTATAAATAAGACAGATTTTGCCCTCAGATAATTCAAACAACAAATTACAATCCAGCCGACCCTCCAAGCAGAGTTGATTTCTCCCCGCTGTGTGCCGCACACATGTTAGCTGGGGTCAGAGAAGGCTTTGATGAGAAGGAGATGTTTGAGCTTGGTTTCAAAGGACGAAAGGGTTTGTTTCCCAGGGAACTGGGGAGATACGGGGCTTCCAGGGAGATGGCACAGCATAGGCAAAGGCTTGAACAAGCTGGCAATTCGTGGAACTTTAAATAGTTTGGCGTTATAGGACAGAGGCCTCTCCATTCGGTTATTATTAGGACAACAAGAATTGGAAGCTGGGAACTGTGCTCTGTATCACTCACCTTTATGCTTGGCTCCATGAAAGGTCCATACATCAAATGTCACTGTGAAGATGAATGTGATATTGACTTCTGTATTTTTGCGAGATATTCCCTTTTGCCCAATGGAATCAGGAGGAAAATCTCCAGTGTTCCCAGAGTCAACAGTCGTGCTCGAGGGAGCTGCGCTGGGAGGTCCCTCCTGGGCACCTGCTCAGGGTGGGTGCTGCGCAGCATGGGTGCTGCATAAACTCCGCCAGTGTCGGTGAGGGTGTGGCCTGGAGGGGCACAGCACCACCTGAGTCAGACAGGCCCGGGGGCAGGTCCACCTCTGCCACTTGCTTCCTGTGAGACCTCGAGTAAGTCTCTCTGAACCTCAGATTCTTCATCTGCAAAAGGGAAGTTTCTAACAGCTGCCCACGGGCCTGTGGACAGGATCATTGAAAAAAAAATCCAACTATATATATATAAAAATCCAACTATAGATATATATACATACATCTCTTAGTACATTTACATATTCGATAAATGTTAGTTCCCAGAATATAATGTGGTATGTTTAATGTTTTTAAATTAATTTAAAAAAAATAAGTGGGGTGAGTGTTGCTATATATGGGTGTTCAGTTTCATATACTAAATATACATCTGTCCTCAGAAAATGAATATTCAGTTTTTCCAAAGATGTATATGCATGTTCCAGTTCTCCCATTAGGTGTGTATCTCTGTTATATATATGTGCATATGTATATAAGTATATAAATATATAAGAATATAGATACATATCCTACTTACGCACTGAGAGGAATAAATAAGTCCAGAGAGCAGATAGAGGAAATTGTAGGATAATTTGGGCTATTCCAGAAAAAGTGGGAAATGTGTTCAGGACGGGAGGGCCGGAGTCACCCTGTGGCCACACATAATGATCTAGTATAATTAATCCAGTGGTGTGTTGATTAATTTTGGACTAGCCGAGAAGGCTGAGGGAGACTCGATCATGGAGTCCAGCCCATTTCTCCTGGATAACGGTGCCCATTATCATGGGAAGTTAACAGGCAAAAGGAAGTGAAGAGCAAACTGGGGTGGGACATCCTGTGATGAAGAGCTCCAGAGAGCAAATCAAATCGCCATCCGCCCTGGTCAGCAGCTTGGGAGACCAGGGGAAAAAATGTGGGAAAATGGGTATGACCCCAGTGACCCTAGTTTCAGGGTGACTCTGGGGACAAATTGGAGGAGGAAAAAAAATCAATTCTACACCATTGCTATTGCATTATTGTTATTATGACAATAACAATAATGAGAGGAGTGACCAGAATTTCTGTCCTCAGTGGAGTGTCCTTGGATAGCAAACGGGCCACATGGCCAGGCCACAGCAAGGAAGACTTCCTCTCCCGGTTGCTTTTGTTTCTTGCTGCTGTGACATCCCTCTCTCGAGACAAAAGTATAGACAGGCCTCTCTGCTCAAACAGATGGGAAATTCCAGGGAGAAAATGAATTTTTGTTGGAAAATACCTTGCTACACGAGGATAAATGGAATCTGGCCTTTTAGACGTGGTATAGACTCATCGAGGGTCCCTAAGATGGAGGCTTAAATGCCTGAGTGGGATGGACAGAGGGGAGATTCCACACAAGCGGCCGTCTGATCGCAGGATCGCTGATGTTGAAAACACAAATTAGTTAAAAATAGCCTGAGTCCTGAGTGTGGATGGAAGCAGGCCCCCAGGTTCCCGGGCGCGTGTGTGACAGAAATGCAGTGGGGTATTTTAATTAGATCCCTTTACCAGAAATCCTGACCTTCTGTGTAGCACATTAATGTATTTTACTAATTATAAATGCAATTAAAAAGTACTGAAATAAAATTAGGCTGATCTATCTAATTTACATTAAGCACTTTCAAATTATGCAGATTTTAAAGTCTCTCTCTCTCTGTCTCCCTTTTTTTTCAATTTGGGTTTCAGGGTAAAATTGTCTGCATTAAAACAGCTGGAAAACAACCTTGTAGGAAAGCAAATTTCTTTTCTGTGATTATTCTCAGTGTGCGAGTTAATTTTCGAGGCAATAATATACTTAGCTGGCACCGAGCGGTGACTCATAAAGCAGAAGACATATGCATCTGGATGCAGGCGTGGGAACAGGGGCCCACGGGGAGATGGAGTGTGGTTTGGTTACTTTGGGGAATGAGGTTGAAAGGCTAACTAGGCAAAAAAATACCGACGTGATGGTGGCTAAACCGTTGAGATTTACAAAGAGCGAGAAGTAATGGCAGACATAATGTGCAGTTGGTAGAGAGGAACCATCTGGTGGGTTTATCCAACGACATAGGATTTTTTTTTCGCTTCTGTGCTGACAGGCGAAGAGAGTGATCCGGGTGATGAAATTATTGCCCAGCATTATTAAGAATCAGGACGTTCAATTTCGCTGGCTGTGGAGTTACGTATGCAGAGCAGCTATATATTAGGCGGGGAAATGGAGCGTAAAGGAGAGTGCGAGCCCGAGGTTGGACACTTTCTCCCCGACTGTTGGCCGTGTGCATGCTTGTCGGCTGGGGAGAGAACCACCGTTGAGCCTGGGTCTGCTGGAGGCTGTGTTTGCCCGAGGAGGAGACCTTGACGGGGCATCTTTGCAGATTAAATCTGATCCTCAGGTTCCCTGGAGGCAGAGGTGTAATAAGCTGTTCTCTGGAGTTGCATATAAGCTCCTTAAAACATTCCCGAGGTGGTCGAACGCCCCTTTGCTCAGCGCACTCCATTTTATTTGCAGCCCCAGCTTTGCCCTTTAAACTCCCCCATCAAAAGAAAGCCTAAAATAATTCTCCAAATTGAGCTGTTGAGCTTGAGCAAGGAGAAGATTTGGAAAGTCCTTTTTCCTCTTTTTTAAATTCCCTTTTTGACACTAAAAGAGTCTTTCTTCTTGCATGTGGGGAACCAATCTTGCCTACTCTGACACGGAAGTCAAGGTGGGTACTGGTTTCCCATCATCTTCCTCAAAAGATGGATGACCTCTAGGACATCAGACAAGTGTGGGAGGCCAGGCTCCTTGTGATGGAGATCTCCCAGCTCCAGGCAGGGTGCCCTCGCTGGGGTAAAGTGGTTCTTTGCTTCTCCATCCTTCAGACCTCTGCCGCCATAAATTCACACAGGAAATAGTACCGATGGAACTATGTGTTAATCCGCGGAAAGAAAGTGTCAAGATCTGCCTTTCCGGGGGGAACCTGTCTGGACCTATGTGGATGACCAGATGCTAAACTGGAGCTAGACCCTGCAGGTTTCTCTTCTATAAGGACCTAGCTGATGGCAGGAATCGACTGGATGGAAATGCAGCCACAGTTTTCCCCCACCAAAAAAAACAAAACAAAAAACTTACCTCCTATGCCTGCCTTTCTGTCTATAATACCCCCTGGCCACCTTGGTATGGAGCAAAGCTCCCATCAGCATTTTGGCCATGGGCTTGGTCCTTCTGTAACAAACACAGCTGCAAGAACCCTTTGTCCTATTTTATGGTCCTCTTCCACTGACTTCAGGAGGGATGTTGGAAGAGTGGCAGAGAAAAAATTGTTGCTTTGGAAACAACACCCCTGGATTCAAATCCTAGCTCCCCACTCACCAGTGTAGGGCCTTTAGCAAATTATTTAACTTCCCTCAGCTTCAATTTCCTTACCTTCTTTGGAGAACAATACCACTGTCTTTGCAAGGTTGCAGCAAGCATTAAAACGACATCATGAATGTGAGGCATACGCACGATGTCTGACATTCATTCTCTGATTCAACAAGTTTTGGAGGGTCTCCTCCATGCCAGGCACTGCTCAGCCCTAATGTGTTGTGGTTAACGAGTGCCCGCCATGAATGTCTCTGCCCTGAACATGGGTGGTGGGCCCCCATTAAGCACTTGATGAAACAGGGCTGAATTAATAACGTGATAGAATCCTACAAATAGTTATTGAGCTCTTACTGTATCTAGGGCACCATATTAGAGGGGATATATCAAGTTGAATAGGATATGTTATCTGCCTCTTCGCTCCCCTCTCCAGGACCTCATGTTCCTGGTTATGATTATGTTGCTTCTGTTACATGTTTTGAGACTTCAGAAAAGATTCTTATTTCCTCTCTTGGTCTTCCATCTCACCTCTTACAATTCCCACCGGCAACCAAACTTCCATGCCTTTGCATACACTGCTCTCTCTGCCTGGAATGGCCTTCCCCATCCCAACTCTTCCAACTCATCCTCTTTCCTACTTATCAGACTCCTGTACACCCTTCAAAACCCAGCTCAAGGATTTCCTCTGGGAAGTCCTGTCTCCAGCACTGTGGATGGTCTCCTGCTGAATCCATTTTCCCCGGGGACATATTACCCAAGTATATGTCTGTTTCCCTCTCCAGACTGAGAGCTCCTAGAGGTCAAGGACCTGTGTCCAATTCATCATGATATCTTTCATGACAACCATATTGTCTGAAATTGAGTCAATTGTTCAATAAATGCTAGTGTTAGTGCCTACAAACCTAGGTTCTTTACCCGCCGCACAAGGGGGCCAAATAAATACTGGAACGCCAGGCTTATGGCAAGGAAAGTGTTTTTATTTTGGATGTATCAGCCAGGAGATGAGAGTGAGCCCTCAAATTTGTCTCATTTTATCTGTCTCCCTGAAGGATGGGAGGCAAGGAGTTTTAAAGGTTTGTGAGGAATGTGGCTGCTTGTAGAGAGGTAGAGTGAGTCAGTGGCCTGGCTGGTCGGAACTTTCCCACCATCCTTCGTTTGGCCTTGGGAAGCTGTTTTCAGGGAGGAGGAGGAGATGATAAGGAATCCCAGTGGTTGTCCTTGACTCTGTTTGTCTCCGTGGTGGAGAGTGGATTCTGGAGCCAGGGAGCCAGGGTGTAAGCAGGGAAAGAGTGGTTTGGTTTTAACCCCACATATGCTGGGTTTAATGTAGGGGAACTGATATCAGGGCTGGCATCACTAGTTGACTGAAGAAATAAATGTGTGAATTAATGGATGGATGGTTGGATGGATGGATGGATGGATGGATGGATGGATGGATGGAGAAAGTGAGAGAGAAAGAGAAATGCAAACATTCATTCATGAATGCATAGATGGGTGGATAGATGGATGGATGGACAGACAAATGAATCAACACACAAGTGAATACATAAACTTGGTTTAATGGCGGTAGTGATGGAGTCTGAGTCTGTGACCCAGGTTTTGAACCCTGAGGACGGCTTTGTAGGGAATCTCCAATGTATTTCATGAGCTAATAAATCTGAGAACAGATGAACATGTCAACGCGCTGTGGCCTCCAAGTATGAATTACATTCCACTGAGTCAAGGGGGAGCCTGCCCTCTGTGTGCTGTATTGTCACTCCCCACCCTGGGCCACCCCCCCCCCCCCCCCCCCCGTGGGCTGTAATAGCCAAGTCTTGACTAATTATAGTGGCCTGTCAGCAAGCTGGGCCTGGACACCGGGGTTTTCTCTGCAGCCATGGCTGCTGCTGCCCTTGTTCCTGCCAAGCTCACCTCCCAGACAAACATACGTAGCAGGTGTTTTCCCCACATTAATAATCAGAATTGACACATTCTAAATGAGGCCCTCCTTGTTGTGCAGGGCACCTCTGATGGATATGTGGGGGAATTGACGGCCCCTGAGAAATGTTTTTGCCATTACCAGCATTTCTCTGACAGGTTTTTAATAGTCCCACTAAAACTGCAGTATATTGGAAAATTTTGCAGATGAAGTGCAAAGGGCTGCTGTGCCTCAGAGAACCTGGGGCAGAAAAATATGGTTTGGGGAACACTGAGTTCTTCAAGTAATGGTGATCTTAGAAGAAGCTGATCTGGTGTTGGGTTGGGCTGAAAGCTGGGGAAGGGGCAGTTTGGCCAAGGGTCTTTGAGGAGCCCTGGGTTGCAGGTGGCACTGAGTAACAGCTCATGTGGATGGAGCACAATGGAAGCCCTGGAACAGAGCGTGGATTTAAACACTGGATTAGAGAGGATTGGACAGGATGGGCTCATTCATTCATCCATTCATTCTTTCTTCCATTCTATAAGGGCTAATTTACCTTTGACTTATGCATCACAAATATGAATTAGACTCCATAAGTTCAAAATTCTATAAACCATTTATGGCCTTGGGCTATTTATGCAGATTGAAGTCTGAGCCTCAGTTTCGTCATTTCCAACATGAAGCTAATGTAGGGAGGAAGACTTTTCCTCTACCTAAATGTGGGTTCGTCTGGCTGGAGAACAAATTAAATTCACATGAGACAGAATAGCAAGAGAAAATTAAACAAAGCTTTATGAGGAACCATGGCCCGGGGCCTTTCTTCCCTAAGGAAGAAAGGGCACCGAAGAAGTGGGGTGCACAGAGTGGTTATATACCCCCAAACAGGGTGTTTCACATGTGATTGAAATGTCCCTCCCACAATAGTCACAAGATTGCCCTGTCGGCACAGCACTTGAAGGACACAGCAGATAGTGGTCTGCTATCTAGGAGGGCGTAGCAGGAGGCAAGTCTATTGTCTTGAGCTGGGCAGTCACAGGTGAGACCAGCAATCAGTTCCTAGCCTAAGGAAAGATGCTTAATCCTTAAAGAAATGCCAACATTGGGAGGGGGAGGGAAGTCAGTCACAGGAGGTTACCAGACAAGCACAATAAACAAATGCAGATTTAAGTCCTTGCCTTCCCCATTGATTAAGAGTTTCTAGAGATATCTTTACAGATGGAGAGTTCCTTTACAATGTAAATGTCTCTTACAAAGGGTACGTAAATTCTACTTTTCAGTTGCTTTCCTGTCTGCAAAGAAACTAGCCTCAAATAATCATCATGCCAAAGAGACATGTCTTGGGGTGTCCATTTCCAGGTCCCCATACTAATAATACCTATTCTTTTGAATTGTATTTGTGGGTTAGATGAAATAGGTTAGATTCTTTATGGGTCAGGGTCCCTGCCTGAAACGGAGGACACATACTAATAGGAGAATTGAGACAAGTTTAATACAGGGCTTGCTTATCAGAGAGTGGGCAGGACGAAGGGAAACAGATGAGAGAAGGTGCAGCACCCTGTGGCTTGCAACAGTGGGGAGCTGTTACCACGCGAGGGCTCAAGGGGTCAAGGAAGGGAGAGTTCCCAAAACCCAAGGGCTGTAGTAGAGGTTGTCCGATGTGAGTGTGACCTTCTGTAGGGGGTCAAGTCGTTGCCAACCAGAATCCCAGAGTAGAGGGAGTCAGGAGAACAAATACTCTGATTTACCTAGAGTGGAGAGTGGATCCAGGGGGACAAGCGGGGTACACCCCTCCAGCACAGATACCAAAACAGCTGGACTTCCAACGAGTCCATAAGTGGTAATGACGATGGGTGTAAGGCACTAACAACCCAATGGGGGTTAGGAGACAGCTGGTATTATTATTTCCATTTGACGCTGAGACTTAAGAAGATGGGATGGTCCCTAAGTCTTTGCTGGCAGCCCTGCCTCCCCCAGTGTCTCACATTCTCTTACTTCCTCTCATTCTTCATTGGCCACCAGAGAGAGGCCAATCGGTGGCAAGTCTGCCTTGCACTCCAAGGGTTAAAATCAGGCCCTGAGAATGGAACCAGCTGTCCAGAGTTCATTAGGTAGTCGGGTCCTTGCCAGGGACTGTAGTCAGCGGGAGAGACGGGATCTGAAAGCTAAACAATCCTGGTGATGCCCCCGGATAAGCTTCCCTAATTAGCGGAGGCGGCCGCCGGATCATTCACGCTCTCTGCCTGGCTCAGCCCTCTGAGAGCTGACACGTTGGGGGCCCTTCTTCCTTCTCAGCTCACTGACCCTCCCAAAGGCTCTTTCTAAGCCCCTCAGAGCCACTTTCCCAAGCATTCAGATTTCCCGCCAAGGGAGCAGGACTCCCAGGAAGAGATGGAATGGCCTGATGGAGAAATGTCTTTGCAAGACCAATGGCAGAGCCTGGCCCAGTGTGAAAGTCAGGCGCCCAGC
Organism: Equus quagga; assembly: GCF_021613505.1. Classification (NCBI taxonomy): domain Eukaryota; kingdom Metazoa; phylum Chordata; class Mammalia; order Perissodactyla; family Equidae; genus Equus; species Equus quagga. Next base: position 4,957,317 of record NC_060273.1, read on the forward strand.
CATTGGTGTTAGACATCTGGATTCAAATCCTGGCTCCTCCGTTCATTTGCTGGGTGACGAGGGCATGATTACTTAACTGCTCTGAGCCTCCTTTATCGTGAAATGCAGAGAGTGACAAAACTGATCTCCATCAGTGTCATAGGTGTTGGGACAGTTGTGGCCACTCACCCCTTTCCCTTCATTGGGTTCTTGGACATCAGTTGCATCTTCTCTGGTCCTCAGTTCTCTGGTCAAACACCTGTGCTCCCCTCCTAGTATTTCCTTCACGATTTTGTGGTGTCCTGGGGGGGCGTCACAGGGCCAGGATCCTTTGTGAGCTGGCTCCCTCCCGGATCATCTCTGAAAGTCATCTGGCTGAGAAAGGTAGAGTTGAGCTCCTGGGCTATTTCACTTACTATTAAAATGGGTCACTACTGAGCCCATTTGCACAACCAGGAAATCAATTGGGCGCAAACCAGTTTGCTAACAGAACTCCTTAGAGTCTCTTTATAACTTAATTGCATAGGTAGGCATGCCAGTGTAGAAACAGGGACGGAACGAAGTGAGGGAGGCGGCTGTCTGAGCAGGGATCGATTCTGGAAATCCTGGCTTCCGAGGGGGAGGGAGGTTGGAAGAGGTTTGGAGTCTAGACCAGTGCTTCTCAAACGTGAGCAGGAACAGGAATCGCCTGGGGCTCTTGTTTCTGCGCGGCTGGTTTAGTTGGTCTGGGGTGGGGCTAGAGATTCTGCATTTCTGAGAAGCTCTCCGCTTATACCAGTGTTGCTGGTCTGGGCCACACAGAGGAGCTGGATCACTCAACACTTCCAAGAGTCACATCTGCCTGAGACAGCACAGCTGATGAAGAGGACGTTCCACATTACGACCTTATTTATGGATGTCGCCTCCGGGATCCCCCGATCCTTTTCCTTCAGTATCTTCCTTCCTTCTTGCTCTGGCTCCTGAACGCCTGTAAGACTTGCTGGTTCTACACCCGTGTCCTCACAGGGTGTTATGAGCTGGGTTGTGTCCCCCTGAAATTCATATGTTGAAGTCCTAGCCCCCAATACCTTGCAACGTGACTATATTTGGAGATGGCGTCTTTAAAAAGGTCATTTAGTTGAAATGCAGACATTGGGGTGGGCCCCTCTGTGATCCTGGAACTCCTAAACAGCTATGCTTCTCTCCCTCCTGCACTGTCAGACCTCAAGAACAGGGTCTACCTGAAATAAACCCAGGAGTCCATGCCCCTTGGGACTGAGGCCTCATAGTTAACTCTTTTTATTGTTGAACCTCACCCCTGGTACCTCCTCTCTGAGTCATGGGTGTGTGTGTAAAAGGCAACGGCCACAAAGAACCAGGTTGCCCTCGACTGGGAGTCTTTCCTCATTAAAAAAAAAAAAAATTAAGGTATAATTGACGCCCAGAAAACTGCATATATTTAAAGAGTAAAATTTTGTAAGTGTTGACATTTGCATATGTCTATAAAACCGTCATCGCAAGTGAGACAGTAGAAATATCCATCACTCCCAGGGTTTCCGCCTGCCCCTTCACAGTCTCTCATTCCACCCCTCCCTGTTCCCAACCTCCTCCGGCAGCCACGGATATGCTTTCTGAATCTATAGATCTGTTTGCATTTTCTAGAATTTTGTGTCAAGGAATCACATGGTATATACTGTTTTTAAAGCATTATTGAGGTATAGTTGACATACCGTAGTATTCACCTATGGCTTATGTAGGATGCAAAAATTTTTAGTAAATTTATAGAGTTACGCAGTCATCACTACAATCCAGTTTTAGAGTCTCTCCATCACCCCCAAAATATCCCATTTGCAGTTAGTCCTCACTCCTCCAACCTCCAGCTCCAGGCACCTCCCGCAGCTCCAGGAACCTCCTGATCTGATCTCTATCTGTGTGAATTTGCCTTTTCTGAGTATTTCATATAAATTGAGTAAAGAACTATGTTGTCTTTTGCATCTGTCCTTTTTTGCTGGCTGTAACAGTTTTCGGGTTCACGCGTGTTCTTGCATGTGGCAATATTTCATTCTTTTTATTCCTGACCAGCATCCCACTGTGTGGATGGACCATTCACCAAGTCCAACGCTTGGCTTGTTTCCAGCTTGGAAGTATTACAAAGAATGCTGATGTGAATGTGTGTGTCCAAGTCTTTGTGTGGACATTTATCTTTGGTAAATACCTAGAAGTGGAATGGCTGGACCATTTGTAGGGAAATGTTTAAATTTTTAAGAAACTGCCAAACTGTTTTCCAAAGCGGTGGTACTGTTTACGTTTCTGCCAGCCGTGTCTGGGAGTTCTAGTCCTTCTCATCCTCACTGACATTTGGTATGATTAATCTTTTTAATTTTAGACATTGTCTTAGGCGTGTAGTGGTATCTCATTGTGGTATTTTTCATTTCCCTAATGACTAATGATGTTGAACACCTTCCACTTGATTATTTGTCATCGGTATATTGTCTTCGCCGAGGTTTCTGTTCAAATCTTTCTCCCATTTTTTATTTGGGTTGTTTATTTTCTTATTATTGAGATATTTTTATTGTGGTAAAATACACAACATAACTTACCATTTATCTATTTTAAAGCATACAATTCAGTGGTATTAAGTACATCCACAATGTGTACAATCATCACTACTACGGTTCCAGAAATTTTTCATCACCCCAAACAAACTCTGATTCCATTAAGCAGTTGATCCCCATTCACTACCACCCCCCCCCAACAAGCCCCTAACAACCACAAATCTGCTTTCTGTCTCTACATGGTCTATCCATATAGCAGAATATTACTCAGCCATAAAAAGGAATGAAATACTGACACATGCTATAACATGGATGAATCTTGAATGCACTACGTTAAGTGAAAGAAGTCAGAAACAAAAGGCCACATATTACAGGATTCCATTTATATTAAATATAAGAATAGGCAAATCTTACGATTGAATTTTAAGTGTTCTTTTTATAGTGCCCACCCTTTATCAGATACGTCATTTACAAATAGTTTCTCCATGTTACAGAGTAGTCTTGAGGATTACATGAGCTAATATGTCAAGCAAATAGTACAGTGTCTGCCATAGACCAAGTGCTTCATATACATTAGCTATCATTGGCATTTCATTATTTGGATCCAGTCTTATTGGGAATTTTAGTGATTTGTTCTGACCCTGAGCTCAGTACAAAGCCCTCGATGTGTAATTAAAGGTACTCATTGCTGAGTCGGGTCCTGGAATTATGGTAGATGTGATTCCAGAAGTGGCACATGGTAGGTTCCAAATCTTAGGCTCACCAGCCTTCTTTTCTCTCTTCTCAATAATACCAACAGCAGCAATCATAACGACAAGCATATGTCTTGTGTTGAGCACTTTACTTGTTTTAGTTAACAATTCTATCAATGCCCATTTCACAGATGAGGAAATTCAGGCCCAGAGGTCGTGGAACTTGCTCAAGGTCACACAGGTAGTGAATGGTGGGTTCCAAACCCATCGTCTCATCCACTCGTCTGCAGTGCTGCTTCAGTCTTCTGTGCTTTTATTCCTGACTTCGCTCCTGATGTCTTAACCACGTGTGGGTCTCTTTTAAATTCCCTTCCATCCCTCAAGATCCTGGCTGGAGGAATCAGTGGTCAGCACCTGGCCTGGGCCTTGGGCATCCGATGGTCTGGCCCCTCCTCTGTTCTGAACCACTTCTCATGATTAGAACAGCGGCGGATCTGCTGACCAGAAGCCTAAGCTGGGGGGGGGGGGGGGGGGGGG